>NC_058419.1:15996291-16024211 GCF_002201575.2 Neomonachus schauinslandi
CCTGAGCCGAAGGCAGTTGCTTAACCAACTGAGCCACCCAGGCGCCCTCAAGTTTATTTCTTTAAGTCATCTCTACACCCAATGTGGGGCCCGAACTCAAGACCCCGAGATCAGAGCCGCATGCCCTTCTTTTTTTTTTTTTTTTTAAAGATTTTATTTATTTGACAGAGAGAGAGACAGCGAGAGCAGGAACACAAGCAGGGGGAGTGGGAGAGGGAGAAGCAGGCTTCCCGCTGAGCGGGGAGCCCGATGCGGGACTCGATCCCGGGAGTCCGGGATCATGACCTGAGCCGAAGGCAGACGCTTAATGACTGAGCCACCCAGGCGCCCCAGAGCCACATGCCCTTCTGACTGAGCCAGCCAGGCACCCCTGCTGTTCATTTTTCTGTGTATGCACTACAATTAAAGACAATGGTACACTGAAACTAATAGAATGCTTTGTCAATTATACCTCCATAAAAAAGACAATGGATCATATTGTGTATAGAGGTTGGAATCTGGTTTATTCCACTTAATATTATATAAGATTCAGTTTGTCTCTCCCTTAGACTATGCTGCACGTGCACAGATAGAATCTCTCTCTCATGCTGTCTTCTAGATTTCTGTCGATGCATTAACATCATTGGTTCACCTAAAGTTAAAGTAGTTGTTCCTTGTAACTAGGAAGCATTTTTTTCCACCTGTTAGTTTCCCTCCGCAAATTTCATCTTTGCGCTTGTAATTTGTACCCTCTGCCACTAACGGGGGAAGGGAGAAAATTTCTCCCTCGGGGCTAGAACCAGGCTTCTACAGCAAGTTCAACTTTTTTTTTTTTTTAAAGATTTTATTTATTTATTTGACAGAGAGAGAGATAGCGAGAGCAGGAACACAAGCAGGGGGAGTGGGAGAGCGAGAAGCAGGCTTCCTGCCGAGCAGGGAGCCCGGGGCGGGACTCGATCCCAGGACCCTGGGATCATGACCTGAGCCGAAGGCAGACGCTTAACGACTGAGCCACCCAGGCGCCCCAAGTTCAACTTTTTATCCAAAAAAAAATTATTATAGGGGCACCTGGGTGGCTCAGTCAGTGAAGGGTCTGCCTTCGGCTCAGGTCATGGTCCCAGAGTCCTGGGATCGAGCCCCGCATCGGGCTCCCTGCTCGGCGGGAAGCCTGCTTCTCCCTCTCCCACTCCCCCTGCTTGTGTTCCCTCTCTCGCTGTGTCTCTCTCTCTGTGTCAAATAAATAAATTAAATCTTTTAAAAAAATAAAAAAATAAAACACCAGTTAGGTACATCTTTTTTCTTCTAAGTAACTTAGCAGCTCTTTCTCTTTTCTTGCCTTTTTTTTTTAGAGAGGGAAGGGGGAGGGGCAGAGGGAGAGGGAGAATCTCAAGCAGGCTCCACACACAGCGCGGAGCCCGACGTGGGGCTCCATCTCACAACCCTGAGATCGTGACCTGAGCCGAAATCAAGAGCCGGACGCTTAACTCCGACTGAACCACCCAGGCGCCCCTGAACTTTCTTGCTTTTAAAACCTGACCTAGGTGATAAGAATTTCTTTTGTCCTTATGCCTATCTGCACTCGCCTTGGCCTCTAAACTTCGGCTGCAGCATTTGGTTCTCTGGCTTCAGCTGTCTACTACCCACCTGGGAAGGCAGAGAACGTGTGTTATTGATAAATACAGAACTGTGGTTTTACAATTTTTTTAAGTTTTATTTATTTATTTGAGAGAAAGAGAGAAAGAGCTAGCAAGGGGAGGGGCAGAGGGAGCGAGAGAATCCTGAAACAGACTCCTCACTGAGCACGGAGCCCAACTCGGGGCTCAATTCCAGGACCCTGAGATCATGACCTGAGCCAAAATTGAGTCAGCAGCTTAACCAACTGAGCCACCCAGGCGCCCCAGTTTTAAAATTTTCTAAACAGCTGAATTATAATAGTAATTATAAAAATAACTCCGCCTTTCCCCCAGAACAGAACTTTTAAAACACATTTATACAGAAGAACAGAGGTTGCAAAATAAGCACAACAGAGTTCCTTCCCACTGTTACAGGCTTTCGCTGATCCCACGGCTAATTTTTCCTCCCCTCACCCTCCTCTTCCTCCCACTTCTAAGGAGCACTACCCAGTTTCCTCACTGAAGCCAATACCAGTCAGAGAATTGGGATGGTGGGGCCCCGGTGTATCCCATTATGTCCAAACAAGGAAAGAGCATTTGGAGAGAATTTCTGAGGAAATGCCTCTGTCCCTATTGTGATTGTAAGTATATTCTAGAATAGATGAGAAACGATGGTGGCCACAATCCAAGGATCTCATAGCTATAGTTATCTTTAAGTTTGCAGACTATGAAAATCATGGAATGTCCAATTCTGGAAATCATCCCATCCTGCTGTTCATTTTTGAAGACACGGAAACAGATCCAGAAAGTGAAGGAAATTGAAAGTCACATATCTAGTTAGTGGAGGATCTGGGGCTACAAGGCCAGGTTACCTGACTCTGAGTTCGGCACTTTCAACTCCGCCAAATTATCTTAAACCCTTGCAGAAGGATTTTATTTTCTTTTATTTAAGGATTTTAGGCTCTGATGAGCAGCAGCGTGCTGACTGGCGGAGGAGCTGGTGACTTATGTAAATTGGTGGGGCGCTGGTTAAAAGGGAAATCGATTTATTTGTTCATTCATTCAATTCCACAAATATTCAAATATTTACTGTCAGCCTGGCAGGTGTAAGCAATGTGCTGCACACTCTGGGGGGTTCGGAACTTCATGCAGCTCATCTCTTATTAGGGAGGTCATAAAAAAAAACTACTTTGTGGGGTGCCTGGGTGGCTCAGTCGTTAAGCGCCTGCCTTCGGCTCAGGTCATGATCCCAGCGTCCTGGGACCAAGTCCCGCATCGGGCTCCCTGCTCGGCGGGAAGCCTGCTTCTCCCTCTTCCGCTCCCCCTGCTTGTGTTCCCTCTCTTGCCGTGTCTCTCTCTGTCAAATAAATAAATAAAATCTTAAAAAAAAAAAAAAACTACTTTGTAAGAAAGCACTGGTTACATCAAGGCAGTAGTTTCAGGGAAAGACAGTTTGATGCTTTCCAAGAGGGATCTGGAAGGGTGGTGGGTACGGGGAAAGGACAGGTGAACTGGGCCTTGAAAGGCAAATAGCTTAGGGTTTCTTGAAATGGAGATGAAGCAGAAAATTCAGTCCTAGATCTGGCTAAAGATTTAAAGCCTGAACTCTTAAAACATTTGCTATATAAGCCCTTTGACTAGGTTGGGCTCGAGGGTTGGGAAATAGCACAGGGCCTTTAATGCCATGCTAAATGATTTGGGTTTATTCTGTACGTAACTGGTAGCCATGGAAAGTTTTAAAGCGTGTGGTCTGATGAGCACTGTGCTCTCATCCCAAAGCGCTAAGCACTTAGAACGGTAGGTCCTGAGAGCAGATCAAAGACGACAGTGCAAAGGCCAGGGCTCCATCAGAAACTCTGGTGGCTGGGAATTATTCTGCAACTTTAATTGCTCAGAGCCGTTTGCTAAGCTGCACTCTGTTACACTTGGCTGGTCAAGTTAAGAGCTGTCAAATCTATTCCCTGAGCTACGGAGCGAACCAGGATTTACTCAGAAGTCGGGGTTTATTCAGAGAATTTTATTATAGGTTTTCTTGGAGGAAGGTTTTACATCCTTTTTTAAATTAGAAAAAGATAATTAATGTCATTTCCTGATTCCAAAATTTTCTAACGTTATGGAACTATGCGAGTGTTTTAGAAAGTGAAAGCGTCTCATAGTCCCAGCCCTCGAGAGATAACTACTGTGAAGTTGGTATCTATTCCTCCATACATTTTTTTCTTGTCTGCGTAATAGCACTTATTGAGAAAAAACAGTTTTTAAACAAACTGTTCATGTCATTTTGAAGCTTTCTCTCTTCACTGATTTATATAGCATGGACATTTTCCCATACCATGTAGATCTATCTAATTTTTTAAAAATAGTGCACCATTTGGCACCTGGGTGGTTCAGTTGGTTAAGCATCTGGCTCTTGATTTTAGCTCAAGTCATGATCTCAGGGCTGTGAGATCGAGGCCCACGTCGGGCTCCACACTGGGTGTGGGGCCTGCTTGAGATTCTCTCTCTCCCTCTCTCTCTCTGCCCCTCCCCCCTCAAATAAATAAATAAATCTTTAAAAAAAAAGAAAGTAAAAATAATGCGCCATTGTATATATTCTCAGTTCTTGCGTGAATAGACACTCAGGTTGTTTCCATGTTTCCGATTACAAACAGCATGGCAGTAAACATCCTCGCACATAAATCGTTGCAAGCTAATGGCAAATTTTTTCTTACCACATTTGTGCTAAATTTTTAGCACTGGAAATGTTGGCTCACTGGGTCTGAAAAGTTACCTTTTAATACATGCTATCCAATTGCCTTTTGAAAATGTTATACCAATTTTCACTTTCAGCCAGAGGGTGCTGGTTTGTCCACATCCTCTTCAATACTACCAAAGTTTTAAACCTTTCCTACTACGATGGACAAAAAAGATATCTTATTGTTCCAATACTCAATATATGCTAAACATCCCTATTTAGGGTGAATTAAGAAACATCACTATTGGGCGCCTGGGTGGCTCAGTTGGTTAAGCGACTGCCTTCGGCTCAGGTCATGATCCTGGAGTCCCGGGATCGAGTCCCGCATCGGGCTCCCTGCTCGGCGGGGGGTCTGCTTCGACCCTATCCCCTCTCATGTGTTCTCTCTCTCTCATTCTCTCTCTCTCAAATAAATAAATAAAATCTTTAAAAAAAAAAAAAAGAAACATCACTATTGAGGAAGTTAACTGGCCTCTATTGTTCTTCTGTTTAACCTGCAGATATCTTCAGAAAGTTCATAGTGCCATTTCTCAGGCCCTGGCACGTCAGATGCCCACTCTGGGAACACGCACAGAGACGTATGTCTGGTATATATTACCTCATAGAGTTTGTAGATAGGAAATAGAGATCTAAATGGGTAATAGGTGTGGCTCAGGGTGCACACTAGCCCAATCCAAGGAAATAGCCCAATCAGCCATCAGAAGACACAGAGGAAGAAAAGCTTAATCAGGTAACAACAACCTAGAGAGCATAGCAGGTCTGTCCTGGGTCTGCAACTTAGCCGTTCATCTTATTTCCTTTACACCACGTACCAATCACATTTTCCAAATGGGGACGAGAGCATCGCTAATACTGTGCCTCA
The DNA here is from genome assembly GCF_002201575.2 of Neomonachus schauinslandi. NCBI lineage: Eukaryota > Metazoa > Chordata > Mammalia > Carnivora > Phocidae > Neomonachus > Neomonachus schauinslandi. The sequence continues at coordinate 16,001,477 of NC_058419.1, forward strand.
AGCAGTGTAATCATTTTGCCAGATGATTTAGCACTGTTGGCTCAGACCCAAGAACAGATGATGGAGTAATTTCCAGTCAGGAAAAACAACAACCGTTAACAAAACCATTAAAGCCCAAACCTTTGAGTACTTGGCTCTCTGCACACAATAACCCACAAGCCTGCTTAGCGCACAATACTCACAAGTAGTATCTGCTTAGGAGAAGTCGAGCGCTCACCCAGCTGGTGTTAGTCTAACTGGTCTTCTTCTCCTTCCCAGCACATCGGAGGAGTCCACTTCTCCATGCCCCATGGCTGCTGGGAGGGCCAGGTCACTCATTCTGGCCCATGAATTATGAAATGAAGTGATGGATTTCACGCCTAGGGCACAGAATTGGCTGTGCGAGACCCTGCACTTTCTCTCCGCCCTCCCACAGTGATTGTGGAAGCACATGTGGAAGTGTGGGTGCCACAAAATCAGAGCGGCAGTGATCACTGAGTCACCACATGGAGGAAAGCTGTCGCCGGCGCGTCACCTGGGCTTGCAGCAGAATTTGTGAGAGCAAGAAATTAAATGCTATTGTGGTCAGCCACTGAGAGCTTGGCGTTGTTACTGCAGCATGACTAATACATTATCCCTCGGCCAAAATGAATCTGTTAGATGGCCTAGCAGGTGGAGAGGCAGAAGGGTCAAGGAAGAACCACTCGTGAGCGCCTCTTCTGCGCCCAGGACAGTGCGTGGCACGTGCTCAATGCAAAATGCCTGCACCGTATTCAGACTCCTCGGTCTCTGTTGTCTTTGATTCCCTGCTTCCCCGGTGCGTTCCCATAAAACTCTCACCTCCCCGCTCTCAACCCTCCGGCCGGACTGAACTACAGGCAGGTCCGTGCACAGGTCAGGTCTCTCTCCAGGCCCAATGCTGCTCTTTGGACTGGAGATGTCACTTGTCCTCTCCAGCTCCTGGCCTGCCTTGAGTGAGTAAGAACTCATCCTTCGTGTCTCAGGATTATGACACCATTTCTTGAATCCTTCCCTGCTGCCCCGAGTCTGGGTTAGGTGCCTCTCTCCCGGGCTCCCGTGGTTCCCTGGGCCTCCTTCACCATATTACTTATTGTGATTGCCTTTTCATCTGTCGGTCACCTCCTCCCAGTGGCAAGGGACTGTCTTGCTCACTTTTGGAATCTAGGACCTCATCAAGATCCTGGCACAGAGTAGGCCTGCAATACATTTTTGAATGAAACAAATACAGTATTTCATCGTACTAGGACAATCCGTGAGTGAGTGAGCTTGCTAGGTTCATGGGGCACAGATGGGATAGGCCTGACCAGAGTAGAAGTATGTTAGGAGCTGCAGGAAATAAGGGCATGGGGTGGCGGGGTGAGGCCTGTTGGGGGAGGGTCTTGATAGGCTAACAGATAAGTTTACACTTTCTGCTACTGGAAATCCGGGGAGCCACTGAGAAGTTCAGGCCAGGGGAGTGAATGTCATGTGTGATGTTGAAGGACCATTACTCTGGTAACCGGTCCGTCGGATGGACAGAATGTGGGAGTCACCGTGGTTACCCAGGCCAGTGAGTGATCATTCGGGCGGGAGAAAATGACAGCCTGAACTAGGCTGGCAGTGGTGAGCCTCGAGAAGAATAGATAGTGGATAGAACATTTTAAGTCATCATTCACAGGAGCCTGGGAAAACCACTTCACAATGCCTTCTCTGATCATTGCAGTCTATGTTTTAAATCCGGAACAAATCAAGGTAAAATGCACATCAGGATAGCTTTCATGAGAAAAGGTGTCACAGAGCAAGGTGATTGAGTGGCGTCCAGGGAAGCTGGTCCCTCACCACTTTCCAGTCTCAGTTTATGAGCCTCCAGTAACTCTTCTTTTTCTACATCAGGGACTTATTCTCTCTCTCAGCATGCCCCATACATGAGTTCCAGCACATGGGGCTCCCAGAACCACCTCCCCCCATTGGCCTTAAGGTAGGGATGATTTTGCTGACTTGACCCAACCCAAGTCACACATGTGTGTGTGTCTGTGTGTATGTGTGTGTGTGTGTGTAATAGTTCTCTCGCAGCAAAAGCATCTAGAAATGCAAGGCTATTATAGCTAAGGTCCTTCATTGAATAGATCCCCTGAGCTGAATTATTGCTTAATACATACTCCCACGGGTGCATGCATTCAAGACACATACACACATGCACGGACATATGGGCACCCCTAAATAGGAATAGAGTGGCTGAATTTAATGAGTTAGCTCAAATTAGAGAAGTTTGCCTTACAATATAGAAATAGAGAAATTCTGGTTTCTCTGAATACAGTAATGATGGGGAATCCTAGAGCAGTGACATTCCAAATAAGCTGAGAAGAGGTATCCAGAATGGACATATAATAGGAATATTATTACTAGGAATATTAAACAGCATAGTCAATTGACACGCAGACATAATTTGCTCATTCAATATTGCATGGAACTCGTTAGGGTACAGAGTTTAAGAGAACAGACCATAGGGGACCCCTAGGTGGTTCAGCCGGTTAAGCGTCTGACTCTTGATTTCAGCTCAGGTCATGATCTCAGGGTCGTGGGATCGAGGCCCACGTTGGGCTCTGCACTGGGCATGGAGCCCGCTTAACATTCTCTCCCTCTCCTTCTGCCCTCCCCCCACTCGCTCGCTCTCTCTCAAAAAAAAAAAAAAAAATCTTAAAAAAAGAGAAAAAAACCTGGTCCCCACCACCACTCGTTAGCTGTGTGCCCTTTAACCAATATGCACTTCAGTTTCAGGGCACCTGGGCGGCTCAGTCCATTAAGCATCTGACTCTCAATTTCAGCTCAGATCATGATCTCAGGGTGGTGAGATGAAGCCCCCCATCGGGCTCTGCACTTAGCCGGAAGTCTGGTGGAGATTCTCTCTCTCCCCTCCCTCTGCTCCTCCCCCTCTCTCTGAAGTAAAAAAAAAACAAATCTTTAAAAAATATGCACCTCAGTTTCCTCAGCTGCCAAACAGAGTAATAATAATACTAATTCCAAAGGCTTTGCAGGAGTTGAGATGGTGGAGGAGTAGGAAGACCCTCAGGTTTTTGATCAAGATTCATGCCATAGACACAAACAGGCTGATACACAATAATGTTTATAACATAAGAGCTATTGTTCTTTAAATGCAAATGTAAGGTTGTATGTCCTTTATTAGTCATTATATTTTCTCATCTGGCCAGATGGCAGACCATCAGAGTGGAGTCAGAGGAAATGATGAAGGCGAGAAGCCAGAGAGGAGAAGAGTCCCCACTGAGGTATGCATGACCCAGAGCCTTCCTCACACTCACCTGTGTCTGGAGTATTTTTATAATAATTGATAGGTATTGGTTGACTGTCTATGATAACCTAGTGTACTTTGAAAAAGCTATCCATATTATTAACTCGGGACTAGAATGTGAAATTATGTTCAAACGGCTTTCCTCTCCCAATTGTTCTAGCTCAACACTTGGAATACCTGGGCTGCCATTCAAAGAATCACTCATTTTTATTCAAGTGTTGTCTTAAGAGTATGAGCTCTGAAACCAAACTACCTGAACTCAAGTACCGGAAGGTTCCATTTTATAGCTATATTGTCTTGGGCGATTTACTTAACCTGTCTGTGCCTTGATTTTCTCATCTGTAAAATGGCCACAATAATAGTGCCTCCCTCACAGGATTGTTGTGAGGTTTAAGTGAAATATTTCCCTGTGCTACTTTATATTATTATCTTTCTATCTGCACGTACTACCTCCCCAACTAGGCTGTAGCACATACCACTGAGGCCAGGACCTGTGTCCTAGTCATTTTTGGAGCCAACGTCCAATAGGAATTCCTTGTTAATTATGAGGAAACCAGAAGTAATATTTTTCCTCAATACATCGATATTGAAAGACAGATCCCTGCAACTGACATGAGGTGGGTTTTAGCTGACACTTTCTATTTAAACTGAAAGTAGGTCAATGAAATGGGTCACCTGCCACCTTAGCTTTATAAAAAAAAAAAACCCAGACACCTCTCAAACAATAATGACTGTCTTAACTACAACTTAGAACCCAATGCACAGCATGACGTTTTGACTTCATTTTGAAGCAATTCCAAAAGGTCTAAGTGTTTTTAGCAAAGTAAAGGATTTCTGCTGTGGTCTTGGTAATCTAGGACTTTTAGGTTTGCTTCCTAAAGAAAGTGTGTTGTTCTGGAGAGCATGTAATTGGTTACAGATGGATCTATCCTGATCTGTTGCCTAGTGACGGCCAAAGGAAGTCACCCTATGGTGAACCGCAAGTCTGTTTGCCATTACAGCTTCACACAAAATGGCCTCGTAGCGATGTTTGGTGGAAGCAATGCAGTGCTCATTTGATCTCAAAATGGTTTCCTTGGGGAGGTCCTACATTCTGAACCCCTGGTTTGCGCTGGGGTGCCCTGCAACCACCAGTGAGACTTGGGATGACATAGGAAAGAGTCCAGTGGCTCCAATGAAGCCCCCTAGTTACTCAGCATCAGCCCCTGCAAGTCTGGGTCTTTCAGAAATGCCGGGGGAGCTGATTATTCTGTACACCCCCTCAAGATTAACTAACTGCTTCAGGGGTCTGGACCCAATTAGAATCTACTCTTTAATCAACTCCTATCGTTCAGGCTTTTTGACTCCCTTACTCTCCACATACGTAGTGTTAGTTTCCTATGGCTTCTGTAATAAGCACCACAAACTGGGTGGCTTAAAATAACAGGAATTTATTGCCTCACAGTTCTGGAAGCTAGAAGTCTGAAATTAAAGTGTTAGGTGGGTCGTGCTCCCTCTGAAATCTCTAAGGGATTCCTTCCTTGCCTCTTAGTAGCTTGCAGTGGGTTGCCAGCAATCATTGGTGTTGCTCGGATTATAGGTGCATCACTCCAATCCTCTGGCTTCACATGGCGTTCTTCCTGCATCTTTATGTTGTCTTGCCTCTATGCATGTCTGTCTCTGTGTCAAATTTCCCCATTTTATAAGAACACATAAAGTGCTGTTGGATTAGAGTCCACACTAATGACCTTGTTTGAACTGGATTACCTCTGTAAAAGATCCTATTTCCAAACACGTTCAGATTCTGAAGCCCTGGAGATTAGGACTTCATCTCTTTTTTGGAGGGGACACAATTCAACCCATAACACACTGTTTGTTGTTGTTTTGGTTTGTTGGTTGGTTGGTTGGTTGGTTGGTTGGTTGGTTGGTTGGTTGGTTTTTTTTTAATCTCACCAGATTTCAGTCCCCGATCCTTCCATGTTCTCCTACTCAAGTAACCCATTTCTGTCTTCAATTCTTTTCCAATCTAGACTAAATGTGCGCTACATCATTTGATAACTCCCTATCCTACCCCCCCCTTGTATTTCCATTCCATTTCTCCAAAACTCCAAATCCAGATCAATCCAAATACTTCTGCCTTCTTTCTGCTTCCTTCTCTAGGGCTGCTGAGCACTCAAGAGAAAATCCTGCAACCACGTGGATGGGTGGACTACAAATTCATGGTCTCCGACCTCAATTCAGTCTTTGATGCCATCCAGCAATCCTTCTCTGTATCCCAAGTCAGCAGATTCAATCTCTCTCTGTAGGTTCTGTCAGAGCTCTCCAGAGAAACATAACCCATAAGATATAGCTCTACAATCTATCTATCCGTCTATTGAGAAAGAGCGATTGTAAGGAATTGACTCACATGACCGTGGGGGCTGACAAGCTAGAATTTGACAGGGTCGGCCAGCAGGCTGGAGGCCCAGGGAAAATTTGATGTTGCAACTTGAGTTCGAAGGCAGTCTGTTGGCAGAATTCCCTCTTCCTCAGGGAACCTCAGTCTTTCGCTCTCAAGGCCTTTGAGTGATGAGGCTCACCCATATTATGGAGGGTAATCTCCTTTACTCAAAAATCCACTGATTTAAACATTAATCTCATCTGAAAAAAAACAACCTTCACAGCAACACTTAGACGAGTGTTTGACCAAATATCCTGGTACAGTGGCCCAGCCAAGTTGAAACATAAAATTAACCATCACATTTTGTTCAGAATCCCCAATGACAGACATTTATTTCCCTATGGGAGTGGGACCGTAACCTCACTCAGTCACGTTGTAGGGGCCGGTATAGCTGCGGAATTTTCTTAGAAACTCAAGCTTCCAAAAACACCTATGTAGTTAAAGCTGGGAGGAAAGCAGATAAAAATAAAATCAAATTTATTTTTTTATATTCATTAATAAATGCTGTTGTGCCTGGAAGTGATTGCTCATATAACATGTCAGGGGTTTGTTTTGTTTTGCTCTTTGTCATCTATTGTGTTATTTATATTTCCAAAAAGCTGAATAAATACCATTTTTATTTTTTGAAACAAAAATTAACCATCACATTTTTCCATGTCCCACAAGAACTATTTGGAACCTTTGCCACTTTTAGCCCTCGGTTGTAGCAAAAAGACTCTGCTTCCTACTCTTCAGGGAAAACGGACATTGTTAGGCAAGAAGCCCCTCAGCTCTCTACCTTCCCGCCACTAAAAACTCACCCACTTCAGCAGCCATTCTTGTCTCCTCTCTCCTTGTCACAGTGGAAGACGTGTAGCTCCATCTGAGCCTAGACTGTCCACCTGTGCTCTGAGTCTTGATTACCACTGCGTTTTCAGGACCTATGTAATGTGGGGAATATGGCAGCCCCTCAAACACTTGTTGACTGAGTGATTGAATTCTCTCATGACTCCTCTCTTCCATTTCCACCCCTTTACCCTCTATTTACAATCTCTTCTCCACCCTTTAATGTTTCTCACCAGCATTTAAACAAACCCAAGTCTTTCCCTTTAAAACAACACCAACATAATCAACATCTTGACTCTGGCCCTCTCTAACTATTGTCCTTTCTTCTTCCTTCGTGGTCATGCCTCTCAAAAGAATTGTCTGTCTTTGTTGTCTCCAAATCTTGCTCTCCTGTCCACTCCTCAACTGCTGCGATCTGGCTTCCACCCCTATTACTCAATCGATATTGGTCCTGACAAAATTCAGTCCTTTTCTTTCTGCTCATCTCCCTAGTATTGAACGCTGTTGACCACTGTCCTCTTTCCCTGTGCCCTCAAAATTATCTTTCTGTGACATGACTTCTTATCTAGGCTGGACTGCCTGGATAGAATCCAATCCTTCTATTACTTTCTTGCTCAATTTCTGCCCCCCCTTACCCTTTAGTCTTACCTACTTGGAGGAACCCCATCACACTTCTGTTACTGAGAGACCTCATGGTTTCCCCCATGGTGTTCATTTTTCCTCACCTGTGATGAGTAATAAACCCAAGTTGTTCAACTACAGGTGTGTTCCTGGGGGTCATTGGCTGAAAGGCCCTGACACTGTCACACTGCCTAAACATTTGGGGCATAAGTACTGAAAAACTAAAATCGAAGTATGGAAAATTTTCACTCCTCCACCCCCACCTCACAATCCAACACTACTTGACACCCATTCAGTTGAACTTATCACAAGAACACAATGATTTGGGGAGCGCCTGGGTGGCTCAGTCGTTAAGCGACTGCCTTCGGCTCAGGTCATGATCCCGGGGTCCTGGGATCGAGTCCCGCATCGGGCTCCCTGCTCAGCGGGGAGTCTGCTTCTCCCTCTCCCACTCCCCCTGCTTGTGTTCCCTCTCTCTGTCAAAATAAATAAATAAAATCTTAAAAAAAAAAAAAAGAACATAATGATTTGATTCTTCGGTCATAGACCACTGGAGGAATCCTATACAGAAATTGGTTCCTAGAAGTGGGGTCTGGTAAGGGCCAGTCGGAATAATGTGGAATTGACTAAAGCAAGGTCAGAGGGTGGAGGGCAGAGAAAAGCTCTCTGTCTTGTGAACCTGGTTATATGGCTTCAAAGTGGTCCTTTTTTTGCAAACTGTGTGCCCCCAGGCTAGGGCCTTATGGGGCTTCATAAAAGAATTGAGATAGAGGTGTTCTTTTGGTTGCTCCTTGTGGCATTCAAAAAGGTTCTACAAGGAAGAAACAAGTTTTGGATGGTGAAGCTGATCCATCTGAAAGCAGACAGAGAAGAAAATACAGCTTTCCTAATAGGACCCCTGCAGCCTATATTCCGAGATGGCTGAATCAGACAACTGTGCAAAGTGGACAAAGCAAGATTTGGAGACAACAAGTAGGACCAGTTAAAGCAGAAACCTAAGAGGAGCCAAGCCTGATCTTCCCAGCCTTTTCTTTTCTTTTTTTTTTTTAAGGGTGGAGGGTCAGAGGGAGAAGCAGACTCCCTGCTGAGCAGGGAGCCCGATGCGGGACTCGATCCTGAGACTCCAGGATCATGACCTGAGCCGAAGGCAGTCGCTTAACCAACTGAGCCACCCAGGCGCCCCCCTCCCAGCCTTTTCTAAGCACCTCAGGCTGGACATTCCCTGCCTGGGGAAAATACCAATTATCCCCACAAACCCTCTTCATCTCAGGTTATTGTTTTGAATTATTCTAAAGCAGAAACCAAGGAAGCTCATTAAGCTTGGAGCCAGGGGATTGGACTTGGCAACAAGGACTGAAAATCCACCCACCTTGAAATCTACTGGTTGGTAACTGTCCTCTTTGATCATTAGTCTAGAATTGCCCAGAAGCAAAGAGAGCCCCAAGATGACCCCAAGCTGATAAAGGGGTCTTTATCAAGCTGGTCTTCCAGCCTCACAGTCAAGGACCTGAGTGCTTACCGCACCATATACCTAGCCTACCCGCCAGGAAGGAGGCTGCCACACCCCCAAAAGGGGACTCCTTCCCTGTGCCTTCCTCAGATGTGGGCAGGACAAGGAGGGACAAGGTTTATCTTCCCAGAGAGCCAAAACCAGGGGCAACAGAAATGTGATCCAAGCAACTCACTCCTTCATCAGAATGGGGAGCCCCTCCTTTCTCCTCTCCAGCAGAGTGTGACATGTATGACACTTTGGGGACCACCATGGGTGATGTCTCCCCTTCCTTTTCTTTTTTTTTTAAGATTTATTTATTTCTTTTAGAGAGAGGGGGAGAGCACGAGTTGGGGGAGGAACAGAGGAAGAGGGACAAGCAGACTCCCTGCTGAGCATGGAGCCTCATGCGGGACTCGATCCCAGGACCCTGAGATCATGACCTGAGCAGAAATCAAGAGCCGGACACTTAACCGACTGTGCCACGCAGGCGCCCTTCTCCCCTTCCTTTTCTAAATGGACATGGTATTACAGGTATTCTGTTATCTTACTCTCATCTCGTATTGGGACTATTGGGAGTGGGACATGTTCTCCTTTAACTGCAGGTGAAATTATGAATTACGAAGTGCCACATCCAGAAATAAACAAAAGCAAAGACCATCACCCAGCGGTATTGCCCTTGAAGCTTGATATAAAACAAGGATGAGACTTTGGGTTGTCTGCTTTGAGAAGGGGGTGAGTGCCTTTGACACAGGGCACGTGATTGTGACACAGGGAGCATTTTTGCAAGTAAACGAACGGAAAGAAGAGCATGTGTGGATGCTGGGCACCTGGCGGGGGCTAGGGAAGTGGGGAGGGGTTGGACCACAGTACATCGGTTGTTTTGCATACTTTGTGCCTCATTTTCCCACAGCCTAACGAGATCGGTGGCACTGGGTTGACAATCTGTGCATGATGAATTTTCAAGCATTTGGGTCATTTCCTTAGGATAGAGTCTCCAAAGTGGAAATTGTTAGGTCAGAGGTTACAAACGGTTTCATGGCTCTTACTAAATATTTGAAAACTGCTTCTCAAGAGGGTTCAAGCAATTGGCGTTCCTACGAGAAGATGGGAGACTGTTCCTGGATATGTCATCAACCACTTCTGAAGTTTAATGCTCCAAGAATACATCCTTCAGCTTTGAAGGAATAGGTGAGCCTCTGCGGTGATGATCCTCTGCGTAGACTGACTAAGAATTGTCTCCCAAGGGGCCCTTGGGTGGGCTCAGTCAGTTGAGCATATGACTCTTGTTTTCAGCTCAGGTCATAATCTCCGAGTCCTGAGATCGAGCCTCCTAGTTGGGCTCTGCGCTCAGCAGAGAATCTGCTTGAAGATTCTCTCCCTCTGTCCCTCTTCCTGTGCACTCTCTCTCTCTCTCTCTCTCAAGAAAATAAATAAATCTTTTTAAAAAATTGTCTCCCAAAGGTTTTTCTGATTCATGTGATAAAGTTGTACCCCCAAACAGGATCTTCTCCCAGTTTCCTTCAGCTCAATTCTGCTGCCTCCACCAGAAGAATTAATGCATTTATTTATTTCTCCTCTTAGGGTGGCGATTTTCCTGCTGCAACCCTGAGCATCATGCCACTTCCAGCCCCTTCCTCTCGAGCATTTCATTCAATCAGAATGGTCTGAGATGACACCCGAGACATCAAAATCTACCCTACCGTGGCATGGCATGAGGCGTCTCAGGGTCCCAGGTAGATATACTATATAGATGATCAGCTTAGTTGCATCTTACTTGGCACAAATTAGCTCCTAAGTCACACTTTTCTGACTTTTGGAAACATAAACAAAGGTTTTAAACCTGAAACTCTAAAAGATGTGTGCTTGGGAGTGTCATTAGTCCCAAACTCACAGTCTGCAGAGAAGGAAATGGGATCTCAAAAGGCTAAGGGCCAAGTGCACACAGTTAGTGAGCCATGAACTTGGGATGCCAGTCAGTGCTCCCTGTATGTTATGCTTTTGCCTTGTTCCAGCCCATTTCACTCCAGGCTGGGCAGCTTCTCTCCCTCAGCCCTGGTCCTTGGTCCTATCTTGGCCAGCTCCAGGGGCAATTCCCCTGAATCCAATAGCAACAGGATCTACGATGGTTCCTAACATAACAGTTACTCACTGCCTGGGCCACACATCCAGAAGCATCCAGCTGCCCTCCTCTCTAGGCTCCACAGCCTAAGACTGGGGTTACTCTCAAAGCTGGGACAGATCCTTCTCCCTGAAGGCCTCTTCCAGGTCAGGAGCTTGGAAGCACCCTTCTGTCTTATCATATTTTCCTCCCTCCAGCTCTCCCCTCAGTGCTGCATCTGTAGGGAAGGAAAAATCCTTCCTTTACCCTTCAAGGTCTTCCAGCTGGACTAAGAATTAAATCGACAGGGGCACCTGGGTGGCTCAGTGGATGAAGCGTCTGCCTTGGGCTCAGGTCACGATCTCAGGGTCCTGGGATCGAGTCCCGCATCGGGCTTCTTGCTCAACGGGGAACCTGCTTCTCCCTCTGCCTGTCGCTTAACCCTGCTTGTGCTCTTTCTCTCTCTCTCTGACAAATACATAAATAAATCATTAAAAAAAGAATTAAATCGGGGCGCCTGGGTGGCTCAGTTGGTTAAGCGACTGCCTTCGGCTCAGGTCATGATCCTGGAGTCCCGGGATCGAGTCTCACATCGGGCTCCCTGCTCAGCAGGGGGTCTGCTTCTCCCTCTGCCCTCTTCCCTCTCATGCTCTCTGTCTCTCATTCTCTCTCTCAAATAAATAAATAAAATCTTTAAAAAAAAAAAAGAATTAAATCGACATGAGACAGATTAACAGGAGACAAAAACAAAAATTTTATTACATGTGCACAGAGGCCCAGTAATGAAATTGAGACCTAAAGAAATGACCAAGGCGGGCAGTTTTTATCCTTTTTAGACAAAGAGACGATAAATCCAGGAGGCACTGGCAGGGCAAAGAAAACTTAACTTTGGGAGCTTCAGTTAGGAAGGAATTCTAAACAGAATTTGGGCCAGGGTCGTACATTAGTACAAAGTAACAAGGGTTGTTTTCTACAGTCTTCTCTGCTCTGAATTTCCCACCTCTGGCGACAGGGATGTCTCTCTGCCTCCCGGTCCAGGAAGGGTACCTTTCACATGGGAGATTTAGTTTCTGCTTTCAAAGGGACAGAGTAGGGTCTGAGTGTCCTTCTCACACAGGCTGTCTCTTCAGTAACTTTTATTTAAAATGATCAAGAGCCAAAGTGCAACACTTTGGGGCGGCCTGCCCTTGGCCCCTGCACATCCTCTGCCTGGATATAGTGTCCAAAAACCTGCAGGTACAGGGATTACCCCAGAACTCAGAGCTGTCTTTGAAGAATCTCAGGGGGACGTGGGGGAAAAAGAATGCCTTTCATCGGTCTGGTACTTCCTAGTTTCAATCCAGCAAACCCTTAGATCAGTGGATTTTATATTTCTTTTGGCCACAAGCCACTTCAGGAAACTGATGAAAGCAGTGGACCCTCTCCCAATTCACATTAGCACAAAATTGTACCTACAAGTTTAGGGCCATCAAAGACGATCTGAATCCTATCCATGGTCAACAGAGAATTGTGGGGGATTTGATCACAGTAGTTACTTCCTGGTCTTAAGCAGAAATACTTTCCAATAATTATGGGAGAATTTGAACCCTGCAGGTTACTTCCTGGTCTCAAACAAAACATGAATAATTGTTGTGTCTGGAGTGGGAGGTGGGGAATTTTATTCATGGCAGGTTTTTTCCTCAGCTCATTCACACAGATGGCCTTCTAAATAATTGCGGGGATGTTATCACAGCAGGTGGCTACCTAAAGCCTTCCTGTTAATGTACCTCTTGGGCCTAGGATGCATTATTCTGCACCGTCAAAAGTAGTTCCAGGCTCCAGATTGGCCTATAACAGTGGGCACAAAAATATGCTTATAATGGCTTCCAGTTAAGCTGTTAACCAGAAGCTTCTGGTTAGCTGTTAGGATTAAAGATGGGTTAACTCACAGTTATTTTTGCAAAGAGTCTTAGAGACAGCCTGCATGATAAACTCCGTGCCCCAGTGTATCTCCACTTGCTACGGTTATGTCCCTGAAAACCATCATGGGAAGAGAATTTACACCTGACAAACTTAGAACCTTACAGGGAACCCTCTTACACTGTTGGTGGGAATGCAAGTTGGTAGAGCCACTTTGGAAAACAGTGTGGAGGTGCCTCAAAAAATTAAAAATAGAGCTACCCTGTGACCCAGCAATTGCACTCCTGGGTATTTACCCCAAAGACACAGATGTAGTGAAAAGAAGGGCCACATGCACCCCAATGTTCATAGCAGCAATGTCCGCAATAGCCAAACTGTGGAAAGAGCCGAGATGCCCTTCAACAGATGAATGGATAAAGAAGATGTGGTCCATATATACAATGGAATATTACTCAGCCATCAGAAAGGATGAATACCCAACTTTCCCATCAACATGGATGGGACTGGAGGAGATGATGCTAAATGAAATAAGTCAAGCAGAGAAAGTCAATTATCATATGGTTTCACTTATTTGTGGAACATAAGGAATAGCATGGAGGACATTAGAAGAAGGAAGGGAAAAATGAAGGGGGGGAGATCGGAGGGAGAGCTGAACCATGAGAGACTATGGACTCTGAGAAACAAACTGAGGGTTTTAGAGGTGGGGGTGGTGGGGGGATGGGTTAGCCCAGTGATGGGTATTAAGGAGGGCACGTACTGCATGGAGCACTGGGTGTTATACGCAAATGAGTCATGGAACACTACATCAAAAACTAATGATGTACTGTATGGTGACTAACATAACATAATAAAAAAAAAAAGAACCTTAGGGCGCCTGGGTGGCTCAGTTGGTTGGGCGACTGCCTTTGGCTCAGGTCATGATCCTGGAGTCCCGGGATCAAGTCCCGCATCGGGCTCCCTGCTCAGCAGGGAGTCTGCTTCTCCCTCTGACCCTCCTCCCTCTCATGCTCTCTGTCTCTCATTCTCTCTCTCGCAAATAAAAAAAAAAAAAATCTTATATAAAAAAAAAAAGAACCTTATAGTGAAAGTAAAGTCAGGAACCAAAGGTCAAATTGTGAGTCTATAAAAGCTCATAGAAACGTTTTTTGGATTTCACTAAAATGAAATGTAAAAGATGGCATATCAAATAAAAGGAACATCAATGTTTTACAGAGTTTTTTTTTTAAAGATTTTATTTATTTATTTGACAGAGAGAGACACAGCGAGAGAGGGAACATAAGCAGGGGGAGCGGGAGAGGGAGAAGCAGGCTTCCTGCTGAGCAGGGAGCCCAACGCGGGGCTCGATCCCAGGACCCCGCGATCATGACCTGAGCCAAAGGCAGACGCTTAACGACTGAGCCACCCAGGCACCCCTGTTTTACAGAGGTCTTAAACTAGAAACAGTCATAAATAGTTCTGTGCAATTTCTATCTACCATCCCTTAATCACTAGACCATTTTCAGGAACTCCTCCCCCATTTGATCTTTAGTTGTACTATTTATTTTTCAAATAACACTCTTGTGGGGCACCTGGCTAGCTCAATCAGTAGAGCATGCAACTCTTGATCTCGGGGTCGTGAGTTCAAGCCACACGTTGGGGTAAAGTTTACTTAATAAAAAAAAAATTAAACTAATACTAACAATTTAATCGTATAGAAATGTTATAAAGTGAAAAGCAAAAGTCACTCAAATCTCGCTCCCCATTCAGATCATCACTATTAACGGAAGGATATTTGGACTGCTTTCCATTTTGGCTTTTTTTTTTTTTTTTTAGGCTTATGTTTTAGGTGCGTGGTCTTTATAGCTACAGAGATTATGAGGCTGGATTTGAAGACTCCCGTGAAGCTGAGCAGAAGGCGCTAGGAATAGTCCAAGTTAAAAAGCCACAAACCCTCCATGCTTACTGTGATTCAGCACTTTTTCTCGAATAAAAGCTCCTTGGGTTGTTGCAAGCCTTGGGTGAACATCCAGAGTTCTGAGCACGTTGACTTTGACCATTTCTGCCAGTGTGTTCGTTGCTTTTCTGGAGGAGCCAGTTTATAAAGGTCCTCATGCTGCTATTCCAGACTTCCTCTCACTGTTACCCAAACCTTTTGTATTTCTCAATTGTTAGAAAATATGGGGGCTGCTTGGCAAGGAACTGTGGATAGCCTCTGGAGGCTAAGAGGGACTCCCAGCTGACAGCTCGCAAGAATGTCCTAAACCCACAGGGAAACGCGTTCTGGTAACAACCAGTGAGCTTTGCAAAAAGATCCTGAGCTGCAAATGGAAATCACAGCCTGGTTTAGAGCCAAAGCAGAGGACCCAGCTAACCTGTTCCCAGACTCCTGACCTTTGTCCTTTTCAGCCTTGACCCGCCGCTTCTCACGCCAAGACCCCAATTCAGAACCGATATCCTTAATCCAGAATAGTGAAGGGGGCTTTGCAATAATGGAGCTAGTTTGCACAAATGTCTTCTAGGAGCCATGGAAACTGGAAGTCTTTCATTCTTGGTCGTTCTTGGGAAGTGGCCAGGTGGCAAGGAAAGAAATGTTTTTTCAAAGTCGTGCTTATTATGCCCCCCCAAGGTACTAATAGCCCCACATAATTTACAGAGGCCCGGAGAAATTACTCCAGTCAAGGGATCATTGTTCGTCAGCTTCACTCAGCAGCTACTTCGTGTTATTCCAATAACCTGACACAGACTGCTCCCCAACCCACCTGGGAACACCCTGATGCCTAAGCGGTCCCTGTCCCCAGACACACTCTGCTCTCGAACAGGAACACCTGAGATCCCGAGACTTATCTCAAATTCTTAAAACCTCACTGGACAGGGCGCCTGGGTGGCTCAGTTGGTTAGGTGACTGCCTTCGGCTCAGGTCATGATCCTGGAGTCCCGGGATCGAGTCCCGCATCGGGCTCCCTGCTCGGCAGGGAGTCTGCTTCTCTCTCTGACCCTCCCCCCTCTCATTCTCTCTCTCAAATAAATAAATAAAATCTTTAAAAAAAAAAAAAACCTCACTGGACAGATGAAGGCTTCTGCTGATCAGCAGCCGTAGGTGGCTACTAATAAGTCACCTAATCACACAAGCAGAAGGACCGCGGCAAAGGCGGTGCATCTTGCATTTGGGGATGCTGCACGTGAGACCTCTCATCCTGGCTGTGAAAGGTATGGAAAGAACCCCATGAACGTTCAGACCTTGCCAGCCCTCTTTCTTACTTCCACAGTTGGAGACATGCATGGACTTGAGTTTGGAAATGTTCATAACAGCTTCTTAACATAAGTCATTCACCTCCAGCAAATCATGCCCCCAAACGCTTCACGTCATTTCAAGAGGTCGTGGGCTCCTCCCTGCTCCATTCCCACACATCTCATTCCTGCCCTTTCTGCTCCCTGGCTTCTAAGAGGCCTGAGGGGACTCAGACCAAGCCCAGGAGGAGGGAAGAAGGTCTGGGCTTTGTATCCTTCCCTCCTCACCCCCATCTCCTGGCAGACTGTTGCATTTCAGGTGTGTATGGAGAATCCGATTGAATATATAGCGCCGGCCTGTGGCTGGCCCCAGGGCACCAGGACTTTACGAAGGGATCCAGTCCCGCAGTCCTGGGTCAGGACACACCACAACCGCCAGGAACCCCTACTCCTGGTTTTACCCAGGCCGGTGTGGCCCAAGACAAGGGCTACATGAAGCATTCCCAGCCTCGTGGGAGTGCTTGTGGGATCAGGAATCAAAAATCTCAAGCTTGGGGCGCCTGGGTGGCTCAGTTGGTTAAGCGACTGCCTTCGGCTCAGGTCAGGATCCCAGGGTCCTGGGATCGAGTCCCGCATCGGGCTCCCTGCTCGGCAGGGGGCCTGCTTCTCCCTCTCCCACTCCCCCTGCTTGTGTTCCTGCTCTCGCTGTCTCTGTCTCTGTCAAATAAATAAATAAAATCTTTAGAAAAAAAAAATCTCAAGCTTTCTGTTTAAGAATATTCTGGTGTTTCCATTATGGTTTAAAATTGTCTTTAGTAAAACGGGGCTGAAATGTCTGTTGTCGGTGGCAGGGACCCTGCCTGACAGACAGACAGCTTTGGCGGAGGCAGAAGCAATTGATCGCGTGGCCAAAGGAAGTGGACAGCAGTCCGCACATTGTTCATCCCAGAATCTGCCAGAAACTGGAACCCTAGTCTGGAACTCCAACCCACCTGGGGACACCCTGATGCCAAATGTCTGCCCTCCTAGGATTTTTCCCATGAGGATGCTCGACTCTTCAAAGACAGTTTTTAGCAAGAACTGGGGTGAGGAAAGCGTTGGGAGGCGGGATTAGTTGGGGACCTTTTTGACCCCAGTTCTGGAGGAACTTGGTACTAGGTAAGGAAGTTACAGACTTGGATGCGAGGACATGGGACAGGGGCCCTTTTAGTAGCACCAGGCAGAAAGCAGGGGCTTGGTCACAGAAACAAAGCATGAGCCTGGCCTCTGGGAACAGAAGAGAAACCCGCCTCAGGGCACAGTGGACAAGAGCAGTGCAGAACCGCCTGGGCTGAAGGTCAGGCAACGTGGCCCCCCACCTGGGCTCTCCCATCTGCTCCCCGTTGTCTGACTCTGTGCCTGTCACTGTGAGCCTGCTTTAGGTCATTTGTAAAACCAAGAAACTGACTTGTGGAACTCCTGGAGCATCCAGTTACCACAGAGCCATGCTTTTCAAATTCGAATGTGGGGGCCTCAGAGTCACAAACGCCCAGGTGATGCTGTTGCTACTGGTCCCCGGACCACACTTGAGCAGTGAGCAAGCCTAGAGGACTGCCTGGTGGGGGTGGCTCATGGGTTGGTGCGGGTGGAAGGCCAGAGGCCAGACTCTAGGGGCCAACCCCCCAAGCTTCAGCCAGAGCAGTTTGCCTTTGATGTGTTTCACATATTAGGGTTCCACCTAAGATCTTATTTGAAAAAAGGGGGGGTCCTTTTGTTTATTTTTTAAAAGAACTTGAAAACCTTTGGATTACAGCCCTTGGGGTAAGGGATATTTTAACCTACTTTTATTATGGAAATTTTCTCTTTTTTTTTTTTAACATTTTATTTATTCATTTGAGAGAGATAGAGCACGAGGAGGCAGGGCAGAGAGAGAGGGAGAAGCAGACTCCTGCTGAGCACAGAGCCTGAGGCAGGGCTCGATCCCAGGACCCCGGGATCATGACCTGAGCTGAAGGCAGACACTCAATCGACTGAGCCACCCAGGTGCCCCAATTATGGGAATTTTCAAACACACACCAAATTCAAAAGAGAAGTCTAACAAACTCGGGTGTACCCACTACCCAGCCTCAACGAGTACCACCATTGTGTCAGTCTTGCTCCACATCCAGCTGACAGGAACTCTAAAAACCAGGGCACAGGGTGGCCCCAGTCTGGTGTCTGGGGACCAGCTCTGGTGAACGAAACAACTTCTATGATAATGGCTGACTGGATCCTCATTTATGCTATAATGAGACTGAGTTTAGACAACGTGAACTGTAGCTGCTAAGGGACATATCTCCAGAAAATGAGACAGCCACCATGTGGAGCAAAAAGGCAAAGACTGAGAACGCAATATCCAATGTGTTTGCCATGTTTGACCAGCCACAGATTTAGGAATTCAAGGAGGTCTTCAACATGACTGATCAGAACAGAGATTCTTTCATCGGCAAGGATAATTTGCATGCTGTGCTCACTTCTCTAGGGAAGAATCCAACTGATACATATCTCAATGCCACGATGAAGGACGCCGTAGGGCCTGTAAATGTCACCTTGCTCCTCACGAGGTTTGGTGAAGAAGCAAAAGGCACGACTCGGGAACATTATCTGAGAGAGCTGTTGACAACAATGGGAGATTGGTTTCCAGACAAGGAAGTACATGAGCTGTACAGACTATTGACAAAAAGGGAAATTTCAATAATATTGAGTTCACGTGCATCTTTAAACATGAAGCAATGGGCAAAGGTCATTGAAAGAACTTCAGATAAAAACTTCCAATTACTGTGTCTTACTTGCTTTTGTTTTCCAGAAGCTTACCTCCACTCTCATAGAACCTGTTGAATGAAACTTAGTTTCACAACTTTGCCATCTTAAAAAATGTATTTATTGCAGATCTTTCAGCCACTTAACACTTGTATAATGAGACTGGAAATGGAGGTGACGTTGTAAGTTGTACTGAAAAAGAGATGGCAGGGGCGCCTCAGTTGAGCATCCGACTCTTGCTTTCAACTCAGGTCATGATCTCAGGGTCATGAGATGGAGCCCCACATTGGGCTCCGTGCTGAGCTGGGAGTCTGCTTGAAAGATTCTCCCTTTCCCTCTCTCTCTGCCCCTCCTCCCCTCACCCTGCTTGTGCACGCGTGCACATTCTCTCTCTCTCTAAAAAAAAAGAGAGAGAGAGAGAGATTGCAAATAAAAATCAACAAATGTGAAAGCCCAGGAAAATATATCCATATTTCTGGCTTTGCTGGATTTTTTTATTTTTATATAATGAAAATGGTATTTTGAAATAAAGATAATTCTGACTCAAATGGAATATAATGGCAAGTTAAACAAATGAGTGGTAGTTGGGGATAGTCTTTTTTTTCAGGTTTTCAACCTCATATAATTCAGATTCCATGGTAAAATTGAATTTTCACATATGTGGGACAATGTCCTTCAAAAACTTTTAAGTACACTTTCACATTATTGTGCCGTGAAAACTGGTTGTGCCTCCGTTTTTTTCATGCTTCTAACAAGTCAGATGTTTGAACGACTGAATGATAGATATAGAATGTTTCTGAGAAAATATTCAACATTTTATTGAACTAAGATTCTTTTTTTAAAGATTTTATTTATTTATTTGACAGAGACAGAGAGAGAAAGAGAGAGCACGAGCAGGGAGCCTGATGTGGGGCTCGAACCCAGGACCCTGGGATCATGACCTGAGCCGAAGGCAGATGCTTAACCCACTGAGCCACCCAGGCACCGCAATTAGCTCCAGATTTTTCAATGGGGGACTCATTTATTTCTTTTTTTTAAAGATTCTTTTTAAATTTTAAGTACAATCTAACCCCCAATGTGGGGCTCCAACTCACAACCCCGAGATCAAGAGTCCCATGCTCCACTGACTGAGCCAGCCAGGCACGCCATTAAATGGGGGACTCATTTAAATGAGTCCCAAGTAGTTGAGTAATTGGTCAGCATCACTATTAGGAAGTGAGGGTTGGAATTCCAACCTAGGGCACCTAACTCCATATTACAGTGCCGGAAGGCTGTGCTCTCCCTATGAAAAGCCCCCAAAGCCTAGAAGAGTCAAGACATTTGCACTACATTATAATATGATTCTGTAGTTACTATTGAGCTTTCACATAATTGGGGTAATTATCTGAATAGAATTTCAGAAAATTCTTTCCCAGGTTAGGAAAAAAAAGCAGAAGACAAAAGATTCTAAGCAATACTATTGTATGTTGAAAGGCAGTGTGTAGTGTGGTCTGAAAACCCTGTCGACAAGGGTGTTATGAGCTTATGTAAAATCCTCAAGGCCAAACATTTTGAGAAATAGATGAGAAAAATTTTGAAAAGCAAAAAAAACACATTAAAGCGAAGTTTCCTACTGTTGTCCAACATCTAGTCCCTCTTCTGAAAGTGTCTAATTGGTATGATTTTTTTAAATTTTTTTAGAAAAGATTTTTATTTATTTGAGAGAGAGAGAATGTGAGAGAGAGCACAGGGAGGGGGGCAGGGGCAGAGGGCGAGGGAGAAGCAGACTCCCCGCTGACCAGGGAGCCCAATGCGGGCTCTATCCCAGGACCCTGGGATCATGACCTGAGCCGAAGCCAGACGTTTCACCAACTGAGCCACCCAGGCGCCCCTTGAATTGGTATTTTACCTGCTTAAAATCAATTCATTTGGGCGCCTGGGTGGCTCAGTTGGTTAAGCGACTGCCTTCGGCTCAGGTCATGATCCTGGAGTCCCGGGATCGAGTCCCACATTGGGCTCCCTGCTCGGCAGGGAGTCTGCTTCTCCCTCTGACCCTCCTCCCTCTCCTGCTCTCTGTCTCTCATTCTCTCTCTCTCAAATAAATAAATAAAATCTTTAAAAAAAAAATTTAAAAAAATCAATTCACTTACATATTGTTTAGGATTTGTGCTTTACAGCTTGGTGTGGTGGACAAATCTCTGTTCACTTAACTACCACCTAGATTTTCTGGGCTTCCTTTTCCTCATCAGTCCACTCTTGTGGTCTAGGACAGGGCTCCACGGTTCGTAAGAGCTTTCCCATTTATTATCCAAACTCACAGCCCAGGAGTTAAGTAGGCTTGAGTGGAGCTGAAGTTTAGAATCACTGAAGCACTTAACCACGGTTCCTCAAGTACAGGAATCCATATCTGGTTCCCCTTTCCATCAAGCTTAAAGGCACCAGGAAGTAGCACAAAACCAGGTGAAGAATCACTGTATGCTTAAGGAAAGGGGGGAAAAAAACCCAGTGGGATTATCTTGATCATCATTAAACCAATATTTATCAATCACTGGTTACGTGCCAGTCACTGTTTTAAGTGTTGGGAACAGGGGCTCCTGGGTGGCTCAGTCGTTAAGCGTCTGCCTTCGGCTCGGGTCATGATCCCAGGGTCCTGGGATCGAGCCCCGCATCGGGCTCCCTGCTCGGCGGGAAGCCTGCTTCTCCCTCTCCCGCTCCCCCTGCTTGTGTTCCCTCTCTCGCTGTGTCTTTCTCTGCCAAACAAATAAATAAAATCTTAAAAAAACAAAAAATAAGTGTTGGGAATAAGTGGGACGTAGGACAGATAAGGACACTGCCCTCCTGGGGTAAACATTCTCTCGTTGAGAGACCACCAAGAAGCAGGCGGGGCACAGCGTGGTCAGCAACACCTCTTTGAGATGTCATGTTAGGTGGAAGTCCAAATGTCAAGAAGGAGGACCCATGAGATGATCAGGGTGAGCTTCTCCATCCAAAAGGGACAGCTCCTCCCAAGGCACAAGAGAACAGCAGAAGGAAGGGACCTGCTGCGTGGTCTAAGTGCCAAATCCTAGGGCTTAAGGCAGGGGAAGAAACGTGCCTCTGGTGTTTGTTTTGTTTTGTTGATTCAATTAATTAACATATAATGTATTATTGGTTTCAGAGGTAGAGGTCAAGGATTCATCAGTTTTATATAATACCCAGTGCTCATTATATGCTTTCTGTTTTAAAAAACTCAGCCTTGCCGCTGTGTATAGGACAGAGGGGCAAGCGTAGAAGCAAGCAGGCTTCCAGGTTGGAGGCTGTCGCTGTCCCCCAGGCAAGACATGGGGGCAACTTGGACTCAGGAAATGTTCTAGGAGATGCCTATAAAATGCCTTTCCTTGCCTGCCCCATTTCCTCCCCTCTATGCCTTCTGACCATCTTTCTGGCATAATTTTAACTGCATTTACTCTATTGCTTTGCTTAAAACCAGATTTGAAAGATTGAGGGGAGGGATGCCTGGGTGGCTCAGTCGGTTAAGCATTGGACTCTTGATTTCGGCTCAGGTCATGATCTTGGGCTGTGAGATGGAGCCCCAAGTCCGGCACCACGCTCAGTGGGGAGTCAACTTGAGATTCTCTCTCTCTGCCCCCCCCTACTCATGTGCTCTTGCTCTTTGTCTCTCTCTCTCCCTAAAATAAATAAATAAATATTTTTTTAAAAAAAGATTGAAGGAAAAAAAGCTTTCAAGATTAAAAACAAAAGGGCTGGGTGGCTCAGTGGGTTAAGCATTTGCCTTCAGGGCCTTGTTCCTCTTCAGTGTCCAATAAATATTATTAGTGATGATGATCAAACCAAACCAAACCAAATGAAAAGCAACAGCAAAGGAACATAAAGATTATCTTTGGTTTCCGAAACGCTGGGATTCCCAATTCTTCCCACTACACAGAAGGCCAACTCGAGCGCCTGGCGGGGCTGGACACACAAGTGGGGAATAAGGGGGCCCTGTGCGGGGAGCCCTCAGGAAGCAGGGGCCGGAAACTGCGATGCAGGACAAGGCGTGCTTCTCCCCGGCAGGCCAAGTCACAGGAATGAACAGAGTCGGGGCAGGGATGTGGCCGGGCTCTTGCGCTTCGGGTCTCCCAGGGGCGCTGG
>NC_058419.1:16039211-16073508 GCF_002201575.2 Neomonachus schauinslandi
CCATTGTACCTTTCTTTAATTCGCATTTCTCTGCTAACTCAGCAGCACTGTAGAGTTTCACCAAACGCACAGGCGCATTTTTTTTTTCTTTTTGCTATATTTGCTGGTCATGTGTATTTCTTTATTGGTGAATTGCCCCGTTACCCGCATTGTCTTAACCTTTCACCCCATAGTGATTTCTAAGTACTCCTCTTAAGTGTATCTTTGCTCTGGATACTGCACAAGGTCTTCTCAGGTTTTCATTTGCCCTTGTGCATGGCTGTTTTCCTTGCTGGTGGGCTTAAAAGCCCTTTCGTGGTTTCATCTTATCTTTATTCCAAACCAAATCCAACCCAAACCCGACCACGTTTTCAAGACGATTGAAATGATCAAGCTTCATTATAGTCATGACTTCTTAAAAGCTGTCTGCAAGAAGTAGATTCACCATGACCTCATCCCTGTTTTCACAAGGAGGGCTCCCTGAGTATTTAGGCTCTCTCAAAATGCCTGTTCACCACCGCACTTGAAACATGTGTGGCATCTCTATAACCGAGGAACTCAGCAGAGTTATATACCCTGGTTGAGCAACTGTCATACCTACATGGTCATGGAAAAAAAGATAATTTCTTTTTTTTTTTAAGATTTATTTATTTTAGAGAGAGAGAGAGCATGAGCAGGGGAGGAGCAGAGGGAGAGGGAGAAGCAGACTCCCCGCTGAGCATGGAGCCCCATGAGGGGCTGGGTCCCTGAACCCTGAGATCATGATCTGAGCCAAAATCAAGAGTTGGATGTCGGCGCCTGGGTGGCTCAGTTGGTTAAGCGACTGCCTTCGGCTCAGGTCATGATCCAGGAGTCCCGGGATCGAGTCCTGCATCGGGCTCCCTGCTCAGCGGGGGGGTCTGCTTCTCCCTCTGACCCTCTTCCCTCTCGTGCTCTGTCTCTCATCCTCTCTCTCTCTCAAATAAATAAGTAAATAAATAAATAAAAAGAGTTGGATGCTTAACCGACTGAGCCACCCAGGCGCCCCAAAAAAGAGAATTTCATAAACATTATGTTATTGTGTGGCGTCATGACTTTATCCACAATATAACCATGCATCGGTGTGAATGCATAAAAAATGCCAGCGCAGATATATCAAAATATTCAACAGTTTACATCTGGTTAAGGCAGTAGGAAGGAAGATGCACTTTTTACTCTCTGTATATATATGTATATCCATTTGTATATCTATATTTGTGTAATGCCATGAAAAAATTAATCATTTGAAAAAGAAGGGGCCACAGAAATACGGGCTTAAGCCACATAGAAACCCTTTGTTCCAGACTGGATCCAGCCTCATTCATTTGCATCGCTTGTTTCCGCTAATCATTTCTGAAACCCTTCCTTGGCCTCATCTCATTTATTTTTAACATTTTATTTTGAAATAATTATAGACTCACAGGAAGTTGCAAAAGTAGTACAAAAAACCTTGCGCCTTCACCCAGCTTCCTCAGTGGTTACCATTTCTTTAGATGCAGTATATCAAAACCAGGAAATTGACATCGGTACATTACTTTTAAGTAGACTATAGGCCTCATTCAGCTTTCACCATTTTCCTAACCTGCATTAATGTGTGTGTGTGTCTCTGTGTGTGTGTGTTCATTGCTCTAGCCATTTCATCCCATGTCGGGATTCCTGTAATCACCACTACAATCAAGATACAAAAATATTCCTTTAGCACAAAAGAACTCCTTTGTGCTACCTCTTCATACTCACTCAGCCACCTGTACATATTTTGCTAGAGTCATATCTATTTCATTTTATTTGGAGTGACTATAAGTGGTACTATGTGTTTAATTTTGGTTTCCACATGTTCATTGTTAGTATATAGAAACGCAATTGAATTTTTAGTTTCATTTTGAGATAATCATAGACTTACATGCGGTTGTAAAACAAAGTACAGAGAGATCCCATGTATTTTTACCTAGTTTCACACAGTCATAACATCTCTCAAAACTGGTACAGTATCAAAATCAGGATATTTTTTTTAAAGATTTTTTTTTTTTATTTGAGACAGAGAGAACGAGAGAGAGAGCACATGAGAGGGGGGAGGGTCAGAGGCAGAAGCAGGCTCCCTGCCGAGCAGGGAGCCCGATGCGGGACTCCATCCAGGGACTCCAGGATCATGACCTGAGCCGAAGGCAGTCGCTTAACCAACTGAGCCACCCAGGCGCCCTCAAAATCAGGATATTGACACATCTATCTCTCTTGTTCAGATTTCCCCCAATTTACTTGTTGGAGTGTGTGCATGTGTGTTTAGTTCTATGCAACTTTATCAGATGTGTAGGTCCATGCATCCACCACCACAGTGGAGATACAGTATATATATATAACATATAGTTCATTTCTTCTTTTTAATAAAAAGCTATAGTTTAAGGATTTATTTATTTATTTGAGAGGGAGGGAGAGAGAGAGAGCATGCACAGAGGGAGGGGCAGAGGGAGAGAATCTCAGGCAGACTCTCAGCTGAGTGCAGAGCCCCTCTGTGGGCTCCATCGCACAACCCATGAAATCGTGATCTGAGCCAAAACCAAGAGGCCGGTGCTCAACCAACTGAGCCACCCAGACACCCCTGTATTTCTTTTTTTTTTTTTTAATTGCCAAGTAGTGTTCTTTGGTATGGTTACATCATAGTTTGTGTGTCATTCACCCATGAAGGCCATTAGGGTTGTTTCCAGTTTTTGCCATTAGGAAAAAAACTACCATGAGTATTTGTTTATAGGTTTTCACATGAACAAAATTTTTTATCTGGATAAATGCTCCAAAATTCAATTGCTGGGTTGTATGGTAGGGACATGTTTAGTTTTGTGACTCTGCCAAACTGTTTTTCCAGAGTGGCTGTAACATTTTACATTGCCATCAGCAATTTATGAATATATCCAGTTTCTCTGCATTCTCGTCAGCACTGGGTGTTATCATTGTTTTTTTATTTTTGCCATTCTGATGGAGCGATCTTTCACTGTGGCTTTAATCTGTATTTCCCTAATGGCTAATGATGGCAAAAATCTCTTTATGTGCTTATTTTCCATCTGTATTTCCTTTTCAGTGAGATGTCTTTTGTCATTTTCTAATTGAGCCGTTTGTTTTTTATTATTAAATTTTGTGAGTTCTTTATATATTCTACATATGAGTCCTTTGTCAAACACATGGTTCGCAAATATTTTCCTCCCAGTCTGCAGGTTGTCTTTTCATTCTGCTTTCTCGGGGCTAAATTTTTAAATTTTGAATGTGGTCCAATTGATTTATGCATTGTGGTTTGGGATCGAATGTAAGAACATTTTTTTACCAGGCTTTAGGTCCCAGTGATTTTCTCCTGTGTTTTCTTTTTAAAATTTTATTTTTTTTAAAGATTTTATTTATTTATTTGAGAGAGAGAGAATGAGAGAGAGAGCACATGAGAGGGGGGAGGGTCAGAGGGAGAAGCAGACCCCCTGCCGAGCAGGGAGCCCGATGCGGGACTCGATGCGGGACTCGATGCGGGACTCGATCCAGGACTCCAGGATCATGACCTGAGCCGAAGGCAGTCGCTCAACCAACTGCGCCACCCAGGCACCCTCTTTTTAAAATTTTAAAGTTTTATTTCACATTTAAATCTGTGGTCCATATGGAGTTAATTTTCTTATTTTATTTATTTAAGAGACATAGCGAGAGAAGGAACACAAGCAGGGGGAGTGGGAGAGGGAGAAGCAGGCTTCCCGCCGAGCAGGGAGCCCGATGCGGGGCTCGATCCCAGGACCCTGGGCTCATGACCTGAGCCGAATGGCAGACGCTTAACCGACTGAGCCACCCAGGTGCCCCCATTTTGAGTTAATTTTTGTATAAGGTTTGGAGGTTGAGGTCTAGGTTCGATATTAAACAAGAATGTCCAATTGCTAGAGCACAATTTGTCAGGAAGACTATTCTTCCTTCATTGAATTTCTTTCCCATCTTTGTCAAAAATCAGTTGAGCATAGTTCCGTGGATTGTGCCATACTCTGGCACACTGGCTTATATGTCTATCCTTTCTTTAATACCATACTGTCTGGATTACTGTAGCTATCTAGTTTGTGTTAATATCAGGTAGAGTGATTCCTCCCACATTCTTTTTCTTTTTCGACATTTCTTTAACAATTCTAGGGCTTTTTTTTGTCCATATATGTTTATGTGTTTAGAAAACCTAACCTATGCTAGAAATAGTGTTAAACTTACAGACCACTTACAGGGAGAATTGACATCATTTTTGTTTTTAGTCTTCCAATCCATGAACACAGTGTGTCTCTTTATTTATTTAGATCTTTGATTCCTTTCATCAAAATTTGTAGTTTTCTGCCTTCGATCCTATACATGTTTATTTTTTTTTAATTCTTTTTTTTTTAAAGATTTTATTTATTTATTTGACAGAGAGATAGAGAGAGAGAACAAGTAGGGAGAGAGGCAGGCAGAGGGAGAGGGAGAAGCAGGCTCCCCGCTGAGCAAGGAGCCCGATGCGGGGCTCGATCCCAGGACCCTGGGATCATGACCTGAGCCGAAGGCAGCTGCTTAACCAACTGAGCCACCCAGGCGCCCCTATACATGTTTAATAAATGTATTCCTAAGTATTCCTTTTCTTTGAAGCAATTATAGATGATACTTTTTTAATTTCAGTTTCTACATGCTTATGGTTATTATGTAGAAATTTTGTAGAATTAATTAGAAGTGTGTTGTTTATGTTCCACATGTTTGGATATTTTCTGATTAATTTTCTGCTATTAATTTCTAGTTTGATCCCGTTGTGATCAGAAATCAAACTCTGTATGCTTTCAGCTCTTTTAAATATTTTTAGATTTATTTTATGATTTTAAGAAGAGCGTTACTCTGTCATGTCTCCAGAGGAAGCCAGTGTGGGTGATAAAAGCCCTGGATCCATGTCTTGTGACGAACGACTGAAAGAAATGTTCATAGTTTGGAGAACAAAGACTTATAAAGGAGATGTGGCAGCTCTTTTAAATACTTGAAATTTGGGGTGACTGGGTGGCTCAGTCGGCTCAGAGGTTTCTGCCTCTTCCCCTGCTTGTTCTCTCTTTCTCTCTCAAATAAAATAAATAAAATCTTTTTAAAAAATCACAGATGTCAGGGACAGCCTGCTTCTCCCTCTCCTCCCTGCTTGTGCTCTCTGTTGCTATCTCTGTCTCTCTCTCTCTCATATAACACTCAGAAAACAATAATCAGGGCGCCTGGGTGGCTCAGTTGGTTAAGCGACTGCCTTCGGCTCAGGTCATGATCCTGGAGTCCCGGGATCGAGTCCCGCATCGGGCTCCCTGCTCGGCGGGGAGTCTGCTTCTCCCTCTGACCCTCCCCCCTCTCATGTGCTCTCTCTCATTCTCTCTCTCAAATAAATAAATAAAATCTTTAAAAAAAAAAAAAAGAAAACAATAATCAAGTCAAAAAATGGGCAGAAGACATGAACAGACACTTCCCCAAAGAAGACATACAAATGGCTAACAGACACATGAAAAAATGTTCATCATCATTAGCCATCAGGGAAATTCAAATCAAAACCACACTGAGATACCACCTTACACCAGTTAGAATGGCCAAAATGGACAGGGCAAGAAACAAGAAATGTTGGAGAGGTTGTGGAGAAAGGGGAACCCTCTTACACTGTTGGTGGGAATGCAAGTTGGTACAGCCACTTTGGAAAACAGTGTGGAGGTTCCTCAAAAATTTAAAAATAGAGCTACCCTATGACCCAGCAATTGCACTACTGGGTATTTACCCCAAAGATACAAATGTAGTGACCCGAAGGGGCACCTGCACCCCAATGTTCATAGCAGCAATGTCCACAATAGCCAAACTGTGGAAAGAGCCGAGATGCCCTTCAACAGATGAATGGATAAAGATGTGGTCCATATATACAATGGAATATTACTCAGCCATCAGAAAGGATGAATACCCAACTTTTGCACAAACATGGATGGGACTAGAGGAGATTATGCTAAGTGAAATAAGTCAAGCAGAGAAAGTCAATTATCATATGGTTTCACTTATTTGTGGAACATAAGGAATAGCATGGAGGACATTAGGAGAAGGAAGGGAAAAATGAAGGGGAGGAAATCGGAGGGAGAGCTGAACCATGAGAGACTATGGACTCTGAGAAACAAACTGAGGGTTTTAGAGGGGAGGGGGGAGAGGGATGGGTTAGCCCGGTGATGGGTATTAAGGAGGGCACGCACTGCATGGAGCACTGGGTGTTATACGAAAACAATGGATCGTGGATCACTACATCAAAAACTAATGATGTATTGTATGGTGACTAACATAATAAAATAAAATTTAAAAAATAAAATAAAAATAAATAAATAAAATCTTTATAAATAAATGAATGAATGAATGAATACTTGAAGGTCGGGGCACCTGGCTGGTTGGGTCGGTAGAGCATGTGACTCTTGATCTGGGTGGGGGGAGGTTGGGGGGGTTGTAAGTTGGAGCCCCACGTTGGGTGTAGAGATTACTTAAAAATAAAATCTTTTAAAAAATACTTGAAGGTCTACTCTGCTCAAAAGGGATTAAACTACTGCTTTACTTCCATGGTTTAGAGTTTAGGCCAATCAGCTGAAACTGTTCTTGGCCAACATAAGAAATGGACAGCCCTGAGAAGTAATGAGGCTCCCATCATCTTAAGTGTCCTAGAACCACCTGAAAATTAATTACTGGTCAGGGATATTGTTAAATTAAGTTTTCTATGATGGAGCCACTAAACTTCAGTGGCCTGAACAATCCTTTACAATTCCAGGCTCTTTTGCTTCCAAGTTCACTCAAGTTTATGTTCATTATAAAATTAAGTAACTTTATTTTGTAATTTATTTGGAAACATTTTTTTTGTATAAGAAGCATAAAACTATGCTTAAAAGTGAATAAATCTTTAATGTAAAATTTGAAGTGATGTTCTTGTAGACAGCATAGAGTTGGGTGATGTTTGTAAAAAAAAAAAAAAACCTACTCTGCTAATATCTTTTGTCATTCTTACGCCAGTTACATTTAAAGTAATTACTAATATGTTAGAGCTTAAGTCTGTCATTTTACTGTTTTCTGTTTGTTCATTTTGTTTCTCATTCCTCTTTCTCTTGTCTTCCTGTAGGATACTTGAGCATGTTTTAGGAATCCCATTTTTATTTATTTATAGGGTTTTTTTAGTATATCTCTCTGTATAGCTTTGTATCATTTTGTTTTCTTTATTTTATAGTTTTAGTATTTATTTTATAGTTTTTCAATGCAATATACATGTGTACCTATCACTTACACCCATGGAGTGACATAGAAAAAATTTACTTCCATTTAGGTGATGGTGATTCTATTCTGTTTACAGGTACTTTTTCTCACTCCATCCGTCTGTCTTCCTGCCTGCAGTGCCTTCCTCCTTGCCTTATCATTTCCTTTTCTGATTTTAGGGGACTCCCTGTAGCCATCCTTTAAGGGTAGGTCTGCTGGCAACCGATTCTCTTAAATTTCCTTCGTCTGAGACTGTCCTTGACTCGCCTCATTCCTGAAGGATATAGTTGCTGAATATAGAATTGGTGGTTGACAGTGGGTGGGAAAGCGGAAGCCTAGTCCTGCCTGTTGTCAGGAGGGGGTCGTGGTGGGGGGGTTGAAAGTCGGCTCCCCACCCACCCTGCTGAAACTGCGAAGAGGAAGGTGGGTATTGTCCAAAAGGTGTCGCATGGGGGTGGCCGGGTGGCTCAGTTGGTGAAGCATCTGCCTTCGGCTCAGGTCACAATCTCGGCATCCTGGGATGGAGCCCCGCCTCGGGCTCCCTGCTCAGTGGAGAGTCTTCTTCCCCCTGCCCCCTCCATTTGTGTGCTCTCTCTCTCTCTCTGTCTCTCTCTCTCAAATAAATAAATAAAATCCTTAAAAACAAAACAAAACACAAACGATGTCCTATTCTGTTAGGCCACCCTTTTCCCAGCCTTGGGCCAGGGGAGCAAGCTGTTCTTGCAGCTTTTCGTTGTTGGTGGTTCGTTGTTGGGAAACTCATTGCCGTGTCCTTCCTCGAGCCCCAAGCGCTAGTGTGAGTCTTCTTAATTTTAGGTGTGTACTGATATCTCACTGTGGTTTTCTTTTGCATTTCCCTTATGACTAATGATGCTAAGTATCTTTTCGTATGCTTGTTTGCTATTCAGTATCTATTTTCTCCTAAAGTGGCCATCCAAATCTTTTACTCCCTTTTTAAAAGTTAGGTTGTAAGAGGCCTTTATATATTTTAGATACCAAGCCTTTCTGGGATCGATGTTTTGCAAATAGTTTGTCCCAGGCTGCAGCTTGCCTCTTATT
This sequence comes from Neomonachus schauinslandi, assembly GCF_002201575.2. Classification (NCBI taxonomy): domain Eukaryota; kingdom Metazoa; phylum Chordata; class Mammalia; order Carnivora; family Phocidae; genus Neomonachus; species Neomonachus schauinslandi. The sequence continues at coordinate 16,047,516 of NC_058419.1, forward strand.
TTTTGCAATGTATTTCTGTCATGAGCACACTATGAAGGCGCACACGTGGCTTGTGTCTTTCCACAGTGTCCGCTTTATTCAGTCCTCGAGCAAAGTTAACATAATTATAGAACAGGTTCAGGATCCCAAACTCCATGACATTTCACCACGTGTTTCACTTGGCTTCTTACAGGGCGCACAAAGCAAAGCACAAGACAAGTCACACAACAAACAAGATAGAAGGGGGTGGGGTGGGGGTAGGAAGTTAAGGAACCAAAAGGGAAGTGAGTCTATGGGTGCGCAGCTGAGATAAGGCTCCGTCCAGTCCGGGTCAGCTCTCGGCACTCACCGCTTCTGATGTCCCAGCAGCCAAGGATCTCAGGTCTGTTGACCAAGATCAATGGGGCAGAGCCTTGGGCGGCACATGCCCTTTTGAGGTGGTCAGTTCTGAGTGTGTCACCTGCTGCTGCTGGTCTCGTGATGTCTGGTCTTAGCGGCTCCATCACTGCTTGACAGGAGTGACTCCATCTTGCTCTCGACAGTTTCAAAGACCAGAAGTTTTCAATTTTGATAAAGTTTCATTGATCAGTGTTTTCTTTAGGGTGCATGGTGTTTGGTCTTATGTAAGAAATCTGTGCCGGTCCCAAAGTTACCAAGATCTTCTCCTATGCTTGATTTTAGAAGTTTTATAGTCTCAGTGTTTCACTTTGATCTGTTACCCATTTTATTCTTTTATTAAAGATTTATTTATTTATTTGAGAGAGAGACTGAGAGAGTGTGTGTGAGTGGGGGCGGGGGCAGAGGGAAAGGATCTCCAGCAGACTCCCCACTGAGCATGGAGCCCAACAAAGGGCTCAATCCCACCACCCAGAAGATCACCACTTCTGGCCCACAGTGCAGAGAACTGTCAAGAGAGTGGGAGGATGGAGCTTCCAGAAGCGTCTGCACACAGGCAGAGAACTTTCCTGCTCTGGTTGAAAAATAATAATGTTTGTGTACGGCCTGAGATAAGAGACAAGGTTCATTTCATTTATCAGACACCGTTATTGAGGTATAATTGACACCCAATATATGGAGCATATTTAACGTGTCTAATCGGTTTTGTCACATGTATATCCTCTTGAAACCATCACCGTGCTCAAGTGAATACATCCATCACCCTTGAGTTTCCTCAGGCCCCTTTGTAATTTCTTCCTCCCATGCTTTCCTACCTCCCACACCTAAGCAACCACTGATGTGCTTTCTGTCACGACAGATTCAGAGGAGGAAGGGCCACTCACCAGAAGCTACAATTGGGGACGGACATAGCCACTGCTGGAGACGCAATGATAAGTCAGGGTTGTGGTAGGGAGTAAAGACCTTGGCCTGTCTCCTCCCATCCTTGGATTTCATGAGGTTGCTTACCCTTGGCCAAACCCAACTGCCAGCCCGAGGGTGAAGGAGGGTAATGCCGTCTGGGAGTTGCAGGCTTCCTGGGCACATAGCATATAGAGACAGTCATATGTACATGGCACGTCCAACAGTCATCTTTTTCAGGAACAGTTGGAAAAAGTCCAGCACTGGTCAGCCTCTGGGCTTATAACGTGAGGAGAGTGGAGCCAGAACTGACTGCCGAGACCAGCCAGACAAGTAAGTACATCTCTGTGTAGTGAGAGGCGAGGGGCAGTGGGCAGAGGGTAGCCCCTCTCTCCTGTCCCCTGTGCCATCATTAAAGATGGTGTTGAAATTCCTTCTCCGGGTCTCTAGAGACAGGAACTACCAGCAGTGGTAGGGTCACTACTGGGCATTTCTACGATCTGCTTTTTTACTATGTGGTGACATCTTTTTCCAGTTCTTATTTGTGTTCCTCTGTCCATTGTGGGTGCCATTGTTATAGACATCTTGACTTTATTAAATGGTTCTCATTTAAAAATAAACCTAAATTTGGGGGCACCTGGGTGGCTCAGTCGTTAAGCGTCTGCCTTCGGCTCAGGTCATGATCCCAGGGTCCTGGGATCGAGCCCCGCATCGGGCTCCCTGCTCGGCGGGAAGCCTGCTTCTCCCTCTCCCACTCCCCCTGCTTGTGTTCCCTCTCTCGCTGGGTCTCTCTCTCTGTCCAAATAAATAAAATCTTTTAAAAATAAATAAATAAAAAATAAACCTAAATTTGACCTTTTAAGCACCCAAGTTTTGTTTTGTTTTATTATGTTCCATTAGCCCACATATAGTATCATCATTAGTTTCTGAGGTAGTGTTCAACGATTCATCAGCTGCATATAACACCCAGTGCTCATCACATCACGTGCCCTCCTCAATACCTGTCACCGGGTCACCCCCTCCCCTTCCGCAACCCTCAGTTTGGTTTCCGGAGTCCAGAGTCTCTCTTGGTTTGTCTCCCTCTCTGATTTCTTCCCCTTCAGTTTTCCCTCCCTTCCTCTGTGGTCCTCTGTGCTATTCCTTCACACCCAGGTTTTGATCTTTATTTTTCTCCTTTTTTCAGAAAGCCTTGCCACAGCCAGAAGCAGCAGGAAGATGGGCTCTGGATGGGATTGTGGGAATGCTTCTCAGGTGCCTTTGTTGTAGGGGTGAGGATGTGGATCCGAATGTTCTTTTTTTTATTATTATTTTTTATTTGAGAGCGAGAAAGAGTGAGAGCACGAGCAGGGGGAGGGGCAGAGGGAGAAGCAGACTCCCCACTGAGCAGGGAGCCCGATGAGGGGCTGGATCCCAGGACCCTGGCATCATGACCTGAGCCCAAGGCAGACGCCCAACCGACTGAGCCACCCAGGTGCCCCCGAATGTTCTTCAAAGCCAGCTCTATCTAGGAGAAAGGGAAAAGATGGGACCCGTAGACAGAGTGGAGAGTGGCGGTCTGCCCAGTCTCTCCCTGCAGTGGTGGTGTGGGGTGGGCACTGCTGGGGGTCTTGGAGGCCATGGGCTGACAATCAAAGTAATAAGTACATTAGTATCACTCCAATCTTCACCTTTGATAGGTCATCCTTTTTTTTCTTTTTTTTCTTTCTTTCTTTTTTTTTGCTTTGCAGACATTGCTGGAACCACAAACCATGTCTTATTCACAAGTCTCCCGTGTCCGAGTCTGGAAGCCCCTTGGCTCATTCCCAGGAAACCTCAGCTTCAAGCGTGAATCTCCTCAGCCACGAAATGGGAATCGCACTTTGCTGTGAGGAACATTGCGAGGACCCTGTGTGATTATCTTTGTAAAGAGCCCAGCACGCAGGAGAGAGTCAAGGATTTAGTAGCCCATATCCTTAATCCATATTTGGGGGCAGCACATGAATGGTGCCTGATTGAGCATTTCTTCCTACCCGGTCTTCTTCCTGCTCCCCGCCTCCCACCCCCTCACTCCACATCCAAGCTCTTTACACTTGGTCATCATTTCCTTTCATTGTTTCTGTCTTTTCCCAGGGCCAGCAAGTTTCCTTGGGGATGCAGTGGGCTTCTCTTTGGAAACCACGCTTCTATAATCTTGCTCTGAAATAAGAGGTGGCCCAGGACCCCAGGCTTTTCCTCGCTTTTGCAGATCATGTTGACATTGCAAAGCCTTTAGATTTATTACCATGATTGATTAAATAATGGAAAAATCTGGGCAGGTGGGGATCATTGTTATTTTCTACCTGTGAAAAGCTGAAGCCTTATGTATTTAGAAAAAGTTTAAGCCTAAACCACTCATGTGAACCGTAGCAGCCAAGTTCTTGTACCAGGTGACTTGACAGTGACCAAGGGCCAGTCACCACCCACATTTATCATCGGTTCTTGACCAAAATGTTGCTTATTTGTTACAGCAGGAAAGTTGTGAAAGAGAAATATATCTATAAAACCAGGGACACCTGGGTGGCTCAGTCGTTAAGCGTCTGCCTTCGGCTCAGGTCATGATCCCAGGGTCCTGGGATTGAGTCCCGCATCGGGCTCCCTGCTCCTTGGGAGCCTGCTTCTCCCTCTGCCTCTCTCTCTCTGTCTCTCATGAATAAATAAATAAAATCTTTTAAAAAAAAAGAAATATATCTATAAAACCAATCTTTTACCAGGAACTTGGGTGGCTCAGTCAGTTAAGCAGCTCCCTTCGACTCGGGTCATGATCCCAGCGTCCTGGGATCGAGCCCCCCATTGGGCTCCCTGCCCCGTGGGGAGTCTGCTTGTCCCTCTCCCTCTGCCGCTCCCCCTGCTTGTGTTCTCTGTCTCTGTCAAATACATAAAATCTTAAAGCAAACAAAAAATCTTTTAACTTAGAAATTCAGTCCTCTTGAGTGCCTTTATTGTAGGCTGGGGAAAGGCCTCCCTGAGTTATTTGGTGTAAGGAGCAATCCCACTGAGAACTGGCATTTAAAAGAGGGCAGGGGCGCCTGGGTGGCTCGGTCTCGGCCTGGTGCGGAGAGGCTAGGTCTCTCTGAGGTCCTTTGGCCTCCTGCTTTTACTGCCAGCCTTGATAGCTCGGCAGCTATTAATAATTGCTATATGACATCCAGAATGTATTCCCAAAAAACCTCGCACCAAGGGAACAGGGGGTCCAAAAATGCAGGGAGGCAGAAGGGGAGCAACCTAACCTCTTCTGTGCCACTGCCCCTTCACAAACACCAAGGACACCCCATTAAAGTAACCGAGAGCTACACGACTGTATTCTGTGTCTGCCTTACATCTAGAATCCTTATTTTCTAGGGCTTTAGGATACTTAACCAAATTTTATCACATATACCTCTTTAAAAAAAAAAAAAACTAAATGGGGGCACCTGGGTGGCTCAGTCAGTTAAGGCACCCAACTCTTGGTTTCGGTGCAGGTCATGATCTCAGGGTCGTGAGATCGAGCCCCGCGCAGAGCTCCATACTCGGCGGGGAGTCTGCTTCCGCTTTCCCTCTGCCCCTTCCCCACTCTCGCACCCATGCACGTGCAGGCTCTCTCTCTCAAATAAATCTTTTTTTAAATAAACCTAAATGAACTTTTATTTTTTTCCTAAATGAACTTTAAAAGCAGAAATAGAATGAACCTCATTTTCTAATTACAATGTGGCAAAACGAAAAGTTAAAAAAATGGCAATATCGTATAGCTTTGGATCAAAGAGGAATTATAATGAAAACTGCAATTACAAATAATTTTGAAATCATCAGTAATAACACTGTGATGATTAATTTAATGTGCCAACTTGACTGGACTAAGAGATGCCCAGATAGCTGGTAAAACATTATTCCTCGGCTTGTCCGTGAGGGTGTTACCAGAAGAGATTATTAGCCTTTGACTCAGTGACTGAGTAAAGCGATCTGCCTTCACCAAGTGGGTGGGCAGCACCGAACCTGAGGGCCTGAACAGAACAAAAAGGTGGAAGAAGAGCAAATTCCCTGGCTCTCTTCTTGAGTTGGGATGTCCTTCTGTTCCTGCTCTTGAACACTAAAGCTCCTGGTTCTCTGATTTTCAGACTCTGGGACTTACACCTGCAACCCCCCAGTTCTCAAGTCTTCCACCTTGGACTGGGAGTTACAACATTGGACTAGGAGTTAACGTGTCCCAACTAGAATTGAATTATATTACCAGCCACTCTGGCTCTCCAGCTAGCAGATAGCCGATTATGGGACTTCTCAGTCTTCCTAACTGTATGAGCCAATTCCTGTAATCAATCTCTCTCTCCCTCTCGTTTTCTACACACACACACACACACACACACACACACACCCCATTGGTTCTGCTTCTCTGGAAAATCCTAATACGGACATTATGTATAAAACTATAGAATGGGATTAAAGCCATATTTAGAGGAAAATCCATAACTTAAGTGCTTTTATCATTAAACAGCGAAGAATGAAAAGACAATATCCTGAATATTTCTTGAAAAGCTTACACTGTGTCAGGCCTGGACAATACATATTTCATTTAACCTTCAGAGCACTTATGGGATGGCTGCTGGTTTTTGTCCTTCAAAACGCTAAGGAGGTAGGGACTGTATTTTGCCACTACCTTTTGGAAATGTTCAGAAATATAACTACGCACATCCAATAGGATCCACTAGGCACATCCACTGGGATATATGTTTCCAAGAATTATTTCACATATTTCTTGACTCAATGCCACAAATATTGATTAGTGCCTGTTACATACATGACAGTAGAACAAAGAAATAGATAATAGATGTCTTCTAAGCTGCAAAATCCAGTTGTGCATTTATGCTATAGATGGGGGGGGCGGGGAGGATGCAGCTTGTATGATGACGGCAACTAAGCCTCCTAGCTAAAACTGACTGTATTAAATGCTCAGAATGATGCATAAACCCAGCACCACGCATGCTGGAGTAAAGTGATTGCAACGTAGGGTGGGAGCAGGGGTCAACTGTGGTGCTTGTCGCCACGGCTCAGGGAAGCGAGCGGTTCTGAGTTGCGCAAACCATTATTAACGTGATCGAGGCAGGACGAGCATACACATTTCCACTTTATTAAAATATTGCATAGATACAGAGCAGTTGGGCACATCCTTTCTAAGGCACTGTCCTGGTTTGAATGCAAGTCCACAAGAGAGAAAAGAGAAGCCATTACATTCCGTATTGTTCATCTCTACATTCAGACTCCTCCCACGTTACATGTTTATTGCTACTGGGATCTCAACGTTAACCCCACACTTATAGCAGCATCTTACAGGGACCCGGATGACAAGAATTAAAGACACACCCTGGCTCTAGCGCTTCATATGATTTGGCACTTAATTCCAAACTCTCTTGCATTGTTCTCCATGTGTTTCCCAACTCTTGTTTAACTAACGATATTATAAACTCCTTATGCACCTGACTCACAGATTAATGTCTTTACTGGTTTCCATTAAGCCTAGAACAGGACTAGCTGGGCACATCGTAGTTGCCCCCGAAATATTTATAGTCAATATCACTTCCGAGAACTTCAATGGAAGAGAAAAAAAATATATACTTTCCGTAATTCTAGGTTAGGGAAAGAATGACTGGTATCTTCAAAAAGGGAAAATACTTGAATGTCCTACCTCTTGTATTTCACAACAAGGAACTAGGTAGGCTGAAGGAATATTTTCAGGTATCAACAGCTATAACTGACAAAGAGAGCTCTTCCCTTGTTACAGGACGTTGAGTCATTACCACGATTACATGAGAATGTTTATATAAGTAGCAATATGTGTGTGTGGTTATAAGTAAATTTCAAAGAGGTTGAGAATCACTGAGCGACATATAAATTATCTCAATTAGTGACCCTCACACCTCCTTAAAATGATGTGTGTGTGTGTGTGTGTGTGTGTATTACATAAAAAAAAAATGTATATATGTAAAGAACTTTTCATAACACCCTTGAAACAACTGGAGATAACTAGGCTTGGGAGCGACAAGACTATACTGACAGCTATAGATATATTTGTTAAAGACAGTGTGTTCCAAGGAGTATCTGCAGAATACTGGTTCTCTGGGTTATCACTGGGTGTACATGAAAAGGGGTTCTGGGGTCAAATAGGTTGGCAAAACATTGAGCCAAAAGAGGTGCTCTTGCCACACCTTTACTGGAGGGCCTCTCAGACATCCTCATACGCTGGTGGGCACCGTGAATCTAGAAAGTGGAGACAGCAGGGAGTCCCAAAGTTATTTGTAAAGTATCTTGTAGAACTAAGTGCTCTACGACACATAGTTAGGGGGACACTGAATTAAAGAATGGGTAAAATTTTAAAAGCACTGAGAGACACAGGGGTGAATACCAAAGGAGTACCAAGCAACAGACACTGGTTCCTCAGTCAGTCTAAATTAAATCAAATTCTACTTGGATGACATCAACTGTCAAACGGATTCTTCCACAAAGAGCTTACTTATTCTGTGAACAAAAGAAATCCTCAAATGAATACTCGGCTCTAAGCAGCATCACCCCAGACCGCCGACTAAGCAGACTAGCCAACTCTGCACAATTCATAACTAAAGGGTAAAAATCTTAATTTCCTTAAACATAAAAACTTTCTATGGAAATAACCCCGTTCTTACCAGGCAAATGTGTTCCCGACACATTTTTATTATTTCACAAAATACACTGTCTCCTTTCTTGCTAGTTACGACACATAAAGCTTTGAACGAATATAATCACCTTTAATAATGACAGCAGAGGGGTGCCTGGGTGGCTCAGTCGTTGAGCGTCTACCTTCGGCTCAGGTCCTGATCCCAGGGTCCTGGGATCGAGCCCCGCATCGGGCTCTCTGTTCAGCGGGGAGCCTGCTTCTCCCTCTCCCACTCCCCCTGCTTGTGTTCCCTCTCTCACTGTCTCTCTCTGTCAAATAAATAAACAAAATCTTTAAAAAAAAAAAAAAGAGTTGCTGTTTAAAAAAAAATAATGACAGCAGAATAATTCTGGTGCTGCTACAGGAGATATGTTGGTGGACACGATTATCCATCATATTAACCCTACCCTGAAAAGGACTGTCAACTGTGATATGCTTTATGCTTTATATCTATGATACGGCTGGCCCGGGACACAAAAGATTTCATGGTCATAAAAAAAATATATATAAAAAATAAGTAAGAGACAGAATAAATCGAATCTGGGAACACTGCAAGACTAGATGGATACGCTAGAATTCATATACTTTGGAAGACGGGGTTTTAAAATAGTTCTTAAAACCTGTTCTCAGAAGCTCAAACGAAAAGATTCCTCCAAGACAAACAGGCTGCTGCCGGTTAAGATTTTTTTTTTTTTTTTGAGTGTCAATTTCTGTAGGAGCCTGCTGCCTTTGACAATTCTCAAAGAAGTCCTCTAAAGTGAGTGACCTGGTGCATAATAAGGCCTGCCCTCTGCCTGAAGCTTTTAGAACAATGACTACACTTATATGGCTTCTCCCCTGTATGGATTCGTAAATGAATAACAAGGCTTGGTCTCTGTCTAAAGCTTTTCCCACAGTAAGTACATTTAAAAGGTCTCTCTTCTGTGTGAGTTCTCTGATGCAAAGTTAGAGCTGTCAGTCTACTAAAACTTTTACCACAACTGGGACATCTGTGAGGTTTTTCACCCGAATGCGTTTTCAGATGCCTTTTGAGACTCGATCCATGACAAAAGCTTTTCCCACACTCCAGGCATTTGTACGTTTCTTCTTCAGAATGGGTTCTCTGGTGGCCTATCAGGTGTGACCGCCGAGTGAATCGCTTGTTACACACGGTGCACTCATAGGGTCTCTCCCCTGTGTGAAGCCGTTGGTGCCTATAAAGGTCTGAACTACGGAGGAATCTTTTTCCACACTCAGGGCATTTATGGGGCTCCTCTCCTGAGTGAATTCTCTGGTGCCCCGTAAGTTGGGACTTCCGAGCAAAACACTTCCCACACTGAGGACATCGGTGAGGTTTGTCCCCTGGACTCTTTTTCTTCTGGGGCCTGGGGTTAAGAGGTTCTTCCACGTTGGAATTTTCAGGTTTCTCTCCTGCCGGGCGGTCCTGATGATCTACCAGTTTTGTTAAATCTGTCTGTAAATCCTCTGGGGGGCTCTCCCATTGATTCCCCAACTGTACATAGTCCTTCTGCAAGATGGGCCCGTGGAGAGCATTCCCCTCTAGAGTAACAATAAATGGGTACATGTTCTCCAGTTTTTTCTGTTTCGAAGTATCATCTTCGTTTTCTATCCCGATCTCAAAACCTGAGAGAAGACAGAGAAATGGCAGCTGTCACCGTGTCCCACGGAGGAAAAAAAACAAAAACACGAGGGAAAGTGAAGAGTTGTATTAAACCACCAGTAGGAAAACAGAAATTCCTATGGAGAATCCCAAACTCTCTCTCCTGATCAAGGCTGAATTTCTCTTTTCTCCCTTTTGTGGTATCAGTGAACAATTACTTACCTATCTTGGAATCAAGTAATTGCTTCATTTCTTTGGAATCTTGTAGTTCCTTCACCCACGCTTCTTCCCGAGGCTCCAATGGAAAGCTCACGTCAAGCTTTGGTACGGGATATCCTGGCCGTAAGAAAGACAAGAAGCATGATAGGTTTTTCCTTGATGATATCCTGGACACGCGGCCGCTTAGTGTCTACTTCCTCCCCAGTTAGAATGACTCCACCCAGGACTTCTTACGAGAGCCTCTTTTTTAAAGATTAAGAACGAAACATAGGGGCGCCTGGGTGGCTCAGTCGTTAAGCGTCTGCCTTCGGCTCAGGTCACGATCCCAGGGTCCTGGGACCGAGCCCCGCATCGGGCTCCCTGCTCAGCGGGAAGCCTGCTTCTCCCTCTCCCACTCTCTCTGCTTGTGTTCCCTCTCTCGCTGTCTTTCTCTCTGTCAAATACATAAATAAAATCTTTAAAAAAAAAAAAAAGAACGAAACATGAAATTCAAGGCTACTCTCCTCTAATCAATGGAAGGGGAGTGAATGTTTCTCTGTGTTGAAATCAATGCACTAAATGATTTCTGTATCTACTTTGATGTTCGATTATTCAGGTTGGAGCCAAAATAGGAAGTAAATCTTCATAAAGTTTTGGCAATATTGAAACTGAGAAATGCTGCTACTGAGTACCAAGTGCAGAGAGAGCTAAAAGTAGGGCTTAGGAAACTGTTTACTAGAATCATTTCCATTGAGATTTTCCAATTAAAATGGAAAACGACGAAGCTGGCAATGAGCAAAAGCCGTTTGCTTCAGCCCAAGTCTCGAAGTGCACTCTCTTGAAATTAACCCAAACAACTCTCGAAGTGTTTCTCACTGTCAATCTAAGAACAACTGGGACAAGAGAGCGCCTGGGTGGCTCAGCCTGTTAAGCGGCCGACTCTTGGTTTCGGCTCCGGTCATGGTCTCAGGGTTGTGAGATCGAGCCCTGCATCATGCTCTTCACTGAGCCTGGAGCTTGGTTAAGATTCTCTCTCTCTCTCTTAAAAAAAAAGAACTAGGACAAGATTTGACACTGCTGTCCCCTGTCCCCTGTGTCCTACCACCCCTCCCCCCCCCCCCCCCCCCCCCCCCCCGCCCACTGAGAGCTGCTATGGCTTCCATTCTCCTTCCACGACCCTTCCTCCCCTTCCTCAGCTCCAGCAAAGTATATTGGTCTGCAATAACGTGTGGGAATTGCTGATTTTAAGTCTAGATACGGGGGCAGCTCAGTTAGTTAAGCATCTGCCTTCAGCTCAGGTCATGATCCCAGAGTCCTGGGATCAAGCCCCGTATCAGGAGGCTCCCTGCTCAGCGGGGAGCCTGCTTCTGCCTCTGCCCACTGCTGTTCCCCCTGCTTGTGCTCTCTCTCTCTCAAATAAATAAATAAAATCTTTTAAAAAAATGAAATAAATCCAAATGCAGGATGCTGTTTAAATATTAGCATTATTTTCTTAAATATTAGCATTATTAAAATAACATTGGCAAGTTAATGAAAATTTAAGTTTCAAAACATGTCAAAACAGGAAGGGGACTAAGATACCTTATTTTATATTCTCATGGAAAAAAGACCTTTTAAGATTAACAAAAATGTATTTCAAATAAAATTCTGTTTAAACTCACTGTATTGTTTTTGTTTAGATTTCAAAACTACAAGTGGGCTCAAAGGGTAACATGGCACAGCTCAAACAAAACTGGGGGTCACAGACAGAAGGAAGGCTACCATGAAGAAAAAGCGAGAGCAAACAGAAACTTGAAATAAGCAGAGTAGCAAAGGCGGAGGTGTAAAATACGGACTTATGACCTAAACATAGCAGGGGAGACGGACTTCCAGCATGGGACCATGAGGGGCTCTGCAGGCTTACCTCCCAGGGAAACTGGGGAAAATGATTAAAAATAAAAAAATAAAAAAATAACAAAAAACATTGGTCCTAAGGGCCTATAGCAAACTAGGAAACATCTATTTTTTTAAATCTGCTAAAATTCACAGATAATAGGGAGAGTCTTAAGATTTTATTTTTTTAAAGATTTTCTTTCTTTATTTAACAGAGAGAAAGAACACAGGCAGGGGGAGTGCAGAGGGAGAGGGAGAAGCAGGCTCCCCGCTGAGCAGGGAGCCTGGAATCGGGGCTCGATCCCAGGACCCTGGGATCATGACCTGAGCCGAAGGTAGACGCTTAACCAACCGAGCCACCCAGGCGCCCCTCAGGCACCCAGAGTCTTAAGATTTTAAACCACAACAGTTCTCTTTAGTGCCTCTCCCAGCTCCAGGCTAGATTGGCATAGCTAAGGGCCTGGGGCAGCCGCTCCCCCAGCTCCCTTTCAGAGGGCTAGCTTCCTGGGAGGGGCAGGATGTCAGCATTTCTCATCTTACCCCCAGCTAACCATTGTTGATTCTAAAGTCCAAGCAATGTGGCTGAGAGGCTGGGGGCTCCTTTTATCTACCCAGTCCCTACTGGTGGCATGAAGGATCTACCCTGGGTGTAGTACTGCTGCGAATCCTAGAGGACTCCCTGATTGTCCTCGTAAGGCAATGGTGATCGGAAGGCAGTAGTAGTTCTGTGCCTGCAGAGGCAACCCAAGAAGATCTGACACCCACACCTCGTGCTCAGCTCCTAGAGTAGCAACATCACGCAGAGATAAGCACACCACTTTGCCTACCTCCAGAGCGAAGTATCAGAGATTTGGCCTGGGGGGGCGGGGAAAGCAGACCTTAAAACAGGTAGCTCCTAATGTATTTGCACAGAAACTGATTCATTTGCAACAGAGAATGAAAACAGTCAATCCTAAGGATACTCTCAAAAAGAGCAGAGGTTATAATGCAAGGCAACTGGAAAGAATTTGATAGATTAATTGACTATACACCCTAAACCGTAGGCTGACTAGTTTGCGGGAGAGAACTGGGGGAAAAGACAGCTAGGAGGAGCCCTCCTGGGATCAGAACAAATCTCAAAAATTGACCTTAGGAATTAGCCCCAAAAAGGTGTCTGGAATTGACTGGATTCATCTGCAGAGAAATTATGCTCCAGAGCACTGTTGAAAACAATAGAGCAATTAGCTGGCAATTAATGGCTGGCTCAGGTCAGAGAAAGAGACAGCCAAAGAAAACCCTGTAAAAAGTATTGTCATTCAAGGGTGACTGTGTGCACACCCAGGGCTGTGTGCTCCCTGAGGAGCAACATCAAATGCTTAACATTTAGGAGTGGACTAGACTTCACTAAAATAATGCAGCCATTTACCAAACAAATAAACAAACAAATAACAATAACAAGCCCTGGGGAGAAGAAAGAAGAACAGAGAGTTGCTACAATATATTATCTAAAATGTCCAGTTTCCAACAAAACATGATGAGACACGCATGTGGACAGGAAAGCATGACTCATACACTGGAAAAAAAAGAGCAGGCAACAGAATCTGCCTATGTGAGTGACTACATACTAAATTCAACAAAGACTTGAAAGTAGCCATCATGAGTATGTTCCAAGAATGAAAGGAAACCATGATTAAAGAAGCAAAGTAAAATTATGATGACAAACATCACATCACATCAAACAGAGAGTATCAATAAATAGAAAGTATAAAAAAGCATCCAATGGAAATTCTGGAGTTGAAAAGTACAATAACTGAAATGGAAAATTCATTAGAATAGCTCAAGAAGAGATCTGAACTGTCAGAAGAATTAGTGAACTTGAAGACAGATCAAAAGAGATTATACTATCAGAAGAACAGAGAGAAAAAAAAGAATGAAGGGAAATGAATGGAACCTCAGAGAAAAGTGGGGTGCCACTCAGTGTACTAACTGATATATAATGAGAACCAAGAGAGGAGTGAGAAAAAGGAGCAGAAAAAAAAATGAACAAATAACGGCCCCAAACTGCCCAAATGTACTGATACATTCACCTACACATCTAGGACGCTCAATGAGTTCCAAGTAAGAAACACGAAAAGATCTACAAACAGATGTATGATAGCAAAACTCCTAAAAGTCACATAAAAGGAAGAAAACCTTGAAAGAGAGCAGGAGAAAAATGACTTGTCACTTACAAGGGAACCCAAATGAAATTAAAAGCTGAGTTCTCATCAGCAACAGTGGAGGCCAGAAGACAGGAGGATAGCAAATTCAAAGTGTTCAAAGAAAAATGAAAAATGCCAACCAAGAATCTTATAACCAGAAAAGCTATCTTTAAAAAATGAACGTGAGAGGCACCTGGGTGGCTCAGCCAGTTAAGCATCGGACTCTTGATTTCGGCTCAGGTCATGATCTCAGGGTCGTGAGATCAAGCCCCGTGTCAGGCTCTGCACTGGGTGGGAAGCCTGCTTGAGATTCTCTCTCTCCCTCTCCCTCTGCACCTCCTCCCTGCTCACACCCTCTCTCTTTCTCAAAAATAAATAAATAAATAATTAAAAAATGAATGTGAAATAACATTACTGATAAGCAAAAACCGAGAGAATTCATTGGTAAGCACTCTTGCCTAACAAGAAATACTAAATAGGGGCGCCTGGGTGGCTCAGTCGGTTAAGCGCTGGCCTTCAGCTCAGGTCACGATCCCAGAGTCCTAGGACCAAGCCCCACGTCGGGCTCCCTGCAGGGAGCCTGCTTCTCCCTCTCCCTCTGCCTGCTGCTTCCCAGCTTGTACTCTCTCTCTCTTTCTCTCTGTCAAATAAAATAAAAAAAAGAAAGAAATACTAAATAAAGGAAGTTCCTCAGTCTGAAAGCTAGTGATTCCAAATGGTTATCTGAATCTACACGAAAAAAAAAAGGGCACAAGTAAGGGTGATTACATAATTATACAAGATAGTATAAATACTAATTTGTTTCTTTTTTCTCTTAAAAGATTTTAAAAGCAATTGTATAAAACAATATATATGTGGTGCATCGTTGAGCAAATAATCTAGACATGTAATACATGTGCACAAATGAGGTGGATGAGAGCCAAACTGTACTGGGCTAAAGAAATGACTCCAGGGGCGCCTGGGTGGCTCGGTCATTAAGTGTCTGCCTTCAGCTCAGGTCATGATCCCAGGGTCCTGGGATCGAGCCCCACATCGGGCTCCCTGCTCAGCGGGAAGCCTGCTTCCCTCTCCCATTCCCCCTGCTTGTGTTCCCTCTCTCGCTGTCTCTCTCTCTCTCTGTCAAATAAATAAATAAAATCTTTTAAAAAAATGACTCCAGTTAATAACTAATCTACAGTAAAAATGAAGAAAACCAGAAATATAAATAAGGTTAATACAACAAAAGCTGTAATATCTATTTGTATTCCTTCTCCCTCTAGCTCTTTTAGAAGTGTTAAAATTATATAAACTAATACCTTTAACAATATACAGTTGAGTTTCTAACATTTTTAATGTAATATGTATGAAAGCAATACCACAAGAAGGGAGAAAAGAGAATAAAGCTATATAGAAAAAATATTTCTTTTTTTAGAGGGGGGAGGGGCAGAAGGAGAGGGAGAGAGATAATCTTTTAAGATTTTATTTACTTATTTGTCAGAGAGAGAGAGCACAAGCAGGGGAAGCAGCAGGCAGAGGGAGAAGCAGGCTCCCCGCTGAGCAAGGAGCCCCACGTGGGACTCGATCCCAGGATTCCAGGATCATGACCTGAGCCGAAGGCAGACACTCAACTGACTGAGCCGCCCAGGCGTCCGGAGAGAGAGAATCTTAAGCAGGCTCCACACCCAGTGCAGAGCCCAACAATGGGCTTGATCTCACACACCTGAGATCATGACCTGAGCCGAAATCAAGAATTGGACACTTAACCAACTGATTCACCCAGGCGCCCCAGGAGAAATATTTCTATATTTCACTAGCATTAAATTAATATAAGTCTAAAGCTGATTATGTTAAGATGTACATGCTAATCCCTAGAGTAACCACTAAGGAAATAACTTTAAAAAAATGCTGAAAATTCATTTACATAAAGTGTTACATTCAAAACATTTACTTAGTGCTAAAAAGAAATCAGCACGAAGGAAAGAGAAACAAAAAAGATATGAGACATATAGAAACAAAAAGTAAAATGGCAGATATAAATTACACCGTATCAAAAATAAGATTAAATACGTATAGACTAAACAATTCAAAAGGCAAAGACTGTCCTACTAGATTTTAAAAATCCAACTATATGCTGCCTATGGGAGACACTTTAGATTCAAAGATACAAACAGACTGAAAGTAAAGGGATGGACAAAGATGTATCATGTAAATAACCACAAGACAGCCAGAGTGACTGACTACACTAACAGCAGACGAAATGGACATCAAAACAAAAGAAGTTACTAGAGATAAAGAGGATCATTTTATAATGATAAAATGACCAATCAATCGGGAAGATGTAACAATTATAACCATATGTGCACTTAAAAACACAGTACCAAATACATAATTACAAAAACTGACAAAAATAGTAAAAGAAATAGACAATTGAGCAATGATAGTTGGAGAATACAAACCCTCTTTATACTGCTGGATAGAAAATTAGGCGGAATATCAACAATAGAAGACAAAAAACTATAAACCAACTAAATGTCACAGACATTTATAGAACACTCCAACCAAGAAGTGCAGAATATGCATTCTTCTTAAGTGCACATGGAAAATTCTCCACGTCAGTCAAGACGCTATACCATAAAAAAAAATGTTCAAGAATGTAAAAGGATCACAATTACAATTTATATTCTCCCAGAAAAGTGGAATGAAATTAGAAATAAATAACAGAAAGAAATTTGGGGAGTCCGCAAATACATGGAAAATAAACAACACACTCCTAAATAGACAATCAAAGGAAAAAATCAAAAGGGAAATTAGAAATATTTTGAAATAAATGAAAATGAACATACAATACACCAAAACTTAGGAAATACCTAAACCAGTGCTTAAAGGGAAATTTATAGCTATGAATGACTTTATTAAAAAAAAAGAAAAATCTCAAAATAATAACCTAACTTTGCACTTAAAACACTAGAAAAAGAAGAGCAAATGAAACCTAGAACAACGAGAAAGATAATCATAAAGATAAGAGCAGGATTTAATGAAATATAGAACAGTAAAACAATAGAGAAAAATCAATGAAACCAAGGTGGGTTCCTTGAAAAAAATTTAACAAAATTGACAAAACTTCAGTAAATTGACCAAGAGAACAAGAGAGAAAACTCAAATTATTACAATCAGAAATGAAAAGGGAGACATTACTACTAACCTTATGGAAATAAAAAGAATTATAAAGTAATACTATGAACAACTGTATGGAAAATAAATTAGATAAATGAAATGTACAAATTCCTAGAAACCTACAAACTACCCAAAATTGATTGAAGAAGAAATATAAAATTGGAATAGACCTATAACTAGTAAAGAGACTAAATTAGTAATCAAAACACTTCTCACAAAGAAAAGCCCAGGCCCGGATGGCTTCAATGGTGAATTCTACCAAACACTTAAAGAATTAACACTGAGGGGCGCCTGGGTGGCTCAACTGGTTAAGCCACTGCCTTTGGCTTGGGTCGTGATCCCAGGGTCCTGGGATCAAGCCCTGCGTCGGGCTCCTTACTCAGTGGGGAGCCTGCTTCTCCCTCTGCCACTCCCCATGCCTGGGCTCTCCTGCTCTCTCTGTCAAATACATACATAAAATCTTTGAATAAATAAATGCATAAATAAATAAATAATTTACACTGATTCTACATAATCTCTCACTGAATAGAAGAGAATGCAATACTTTCCAACTCACTTCACTGGCATACGGAAAGAAAAATGTATCAATGGAAAAGAATCAGTATTCCAGAAATATCCTTGACATTTATTGTCAATTGATTTTTGACAAAGGTACCAAGAAAATTCAATGGGGAGAGAACAGTCTCCTCAACAAACGGTGCTGGGACAACTGGATGTTCACATGCGAAAAAATGAAGTTGGTCCCATTCCTCACATCACATACAAATGTTAATTCAAAATGGATCAATGACCTAAATTTAAGAGCTAAATCCACAAGATTCTTAGAAGGAAACATAGGTATAAATCTTCATGACCTTGAATTAGGCAACAGTTTCTTAAATATGACATCCAAAGTATAAACAACAAAAGAAAAAATAGAAATCCTTAACACTTCCAAAAACTAGAAAAGGAGGGAAGACTTCCCCACTCATTCTATGAAGCCAATTATTACCCTGATAACAAAATCTGATAAAGACAAGACCAAAAAAACTACAGACCAGTATCTCTGATGAAAATGGATGCAAAAATCTTCAACAAAATACTAGCAAACCAAATCCAGCAACATATAATATGAATTACACACCAGGATCAAGTGGTATTTATCTCAGGAACGCAATGTTGATTTAACATTCAAAAGTTAAGGAAATAGGGATGCCTGGGTGGCTCAGTGGGTTAAGCCTCTGCTTTCAGCTCAGGTCATGATCCAGGGTCCTGCCACATGGGGCTCCTTGCTCAGCGGGGAGCCTGCTTCTCCCTCTCCCACTCCCCCTGCTTGTGTTCCATCTCTGACAAATAAATCAAATCTTTAAAAAAAACAGTTGGGGTGCCTGGGTGGCTCAGTCATTAAGCGTCTGCCTTTGGCTCAGGTCATGATCCCAGGGTCCTGGGATGGAGCCCCACATCGGGCTCCCTACTCGGCGGGAAGCCTGCTTCTCCCTCTCCCACTCCCCCTGCTTGTGTTCCCTCTCTCGCTGTCTCTCTCTCTGTCAAATAAATAAATAAAATCTTTAAAAAAAAAAGTTAAGGAGGGCACCTGGGTGGCTCAGATGGTTAAGTGTCTGCCTTCGGCTCAGGTCATGATCCCAGGGTCCTGGGATCGAGTCCCGCATCGGGCTCCCTGCTCCTTGGGAGCCTGCTTCTCTCTCTGCCTGCCACTCCCCCTGCTTGTGCTCTCCCTCTCTCTGATAAATAAATAAAATTAAAAAAAAAAAGAAAACAATTCCACTGACAATGCTATTAAAAAGAATAAAATTTAGGGGCGCCTGGGTGGCTCAATCGTTAAGCGTCTGCCTTCAGCTCAGGTCATGATCCCAGGTCCTGGGATCGAGCCCCGCATCGGGCTCCCTGCTCGGCGGAAAGCCTGCTTCTCCCTCTCCCACTCCCCCTGCTTGTATTCCTGCTCTCGCTGTCTCTCTCTCTCTGTCAAATAAATAAATAAAATCTTTAAAAAAAAAAAAGAATAAAATTTACTTAGGAACAAATTTAATAAAAGGAGTTCAAAACTTATACTTGGGAAACTATAAAATATTGTAAAAACTGAAATAAGATCTAAATAAATGGAAAAGCACCCCGTGTGCATGCATCACAAATTTAATATTGTTAACACGGCAATACTCCCCAAATTGATCTACAGGTTCAACACAACCCCTACCAGAATCCCAGCTGACTTCTTTGTAGAAACTGATAAGCTAATTCTAAATATCACATGGAATTGTAACAAACTCAGAACAGCCAAAACAATCTTGAAAAAGAAAAAAGTTGAGAGTCCTCACGTTTTCGTATTTCCAAACATACTACAATGCAATAATAAAGACAGTGTGGTATTTCCATAAGAATAGACATAAACATCAATGGAATAGAAATGACTGTCCAGCAACAAACCTATATACCTGTGGTCAACTGATTTTTGACAAGGGTTTCAAGGCCATTCAATGTGAAAAGAATGACCTTTTTAGCAAATCATGCTGAAACAACTGAACATGCAAAAATATATATAAATAGGGGTGCCCGGGTGGCTCAGTCGGTTAAGCGTCTGCCTTCGGCTCAGGTCGTGATCCCAGGGTCCTGGGATCGAGCCCCATGTCAGTCTCCCTGCTCAGCGGGGAGCCTGTTTCTCCCTCTCCCTCTGCCCCTCCCCACTGCTCATACTCTCTCTCTCAAGTAAATAAATAAAATCTTTAAAAATATATATATAAATATACATATTATTTGGACCGTTACTGTGCAACTTATACTAAAATTAATTGAAAATGAATTAAAGTGTTAAATGCAAGCTGAAACTATAAACTCTTAGGAGAAAATTTAGGGGTAAATTTTCAGGACCTTGTATTAGGCAATGATTTCTAAGATATGACATAAAAAATACAACCAACAAAAGAAAAAATAATTAAATTGGACTTCATCAAAATTTAGAAAAACTGTGCTACAAAGAACACTATTAAGAAAGTGAAAAGAAGGGCACCAGGGTGGCTCAGTTGGTGAAGTGTCTGCCTTCGGCTCAGGTCATGATCCCAGCCAGGGTCCTGGGATCAAGCCCCGCCTTGGTCTCCCTGCTTAGCAGGGGCCTGCTTCTCCCTCTTTCTCTGCTCGTGCTCTCTCATTCGCTCACTCTCTCTCAAATAAATAAATAAAATCTTTTAAAAAAGGAAGTGAGACAGACTTACACCTCTGAAACAAATAATACATTATATGTTAAAAAAAAAAAAAGAAGAAGATAGTAGGAAGGGAAAAATGAAGAGGGGGAAATTGGAAGGGGAGACGAACCATGAGAGACTATGGACTCTGAGAAACAAACAGGGTTCTGTGGGGGATGGGTTAGCCTGGTGATGGGTATTAAACAGGGCACGTACTGAATGGAGCACTGGGTGTTATATGCAAACAATGAATCATGGATCACTACATCAAAAACTAATGATGCAATGTATGGTGATTAACATAATAAAATTTAAAAAAAAAGAAAAAGTGAGAAGACAAACCACAGAACATGAAAGAATATTTACAAGTCATGTATCTAGTAACAGACTTTTATCTAGAATATACAAAGATCATACACAACTCAATAATAAAAATACATATAATCCAATTTAAAAATAGGCAAAAAATCTAAATAGGCATTTCTCCAATAAAGGTATACAAATGACCAATAAGCCCATGAAAAGATGCTCAACACCATTAGTCTTTGAAGAAACACAAATCAAAACCTCGATTAGATAGTACTTAACACCTACTAAGATGACTAGAATAAAAATGTCAGATTCTTCTCAAGTGCACATGAGACAGTTTCTGGGATACAGACCATATGTTAGGCCACAAGTTAGTTCCAATATATTTAAAAATATAGATATCATTCAAAGTACATACTCCAACCCCAATGGGATGAAGTTAGAATAGAAGGAAAACTGGAAACTTGACAAATTTGTGAAAATTAAATAACATCTCTTAACCAATGTATGCAAGAAATCACAAAGAAAATTAGAAAATACTTAGAAATAAATGAAAATGAAAATGCAAAGTACCAAAACTTATGAGACACAATGAATGCAATGCTAAGTAGGGAATTTATAGTTATAAGTACTTACATTAGTAAACAAAAAAGATCTCAAAACAATAACATAAATTTATAATTTAAGGAACTAATAAGAAAAGAAAAAAACTAAACCCAAAGCTAGCAGAAGGAAGGAAACAATAAAGAATAGGCAGAGATAAACAAAATAAAGACTAGAAAGACAATAGGGAAAATCAATGAAACCAAAAACTGGTTTTTTGAAAAGATCGATGACCTTGAGAAACGTTTAGCTAGATGCACCAAGGAAAAGAGAAAGAAGGCTCAAATTATTAAAAATAAAAAGGAAAAATGAAATAAGATGAAAATAGAGAGGGAGGCAAACCATAAGTGACACTGAACTCTAGGAAATAAACTGAGGGCTGCTGGAGGGGAGGTGGGGGGGGGATGGGGTAACTGGGTGATGGGCATTAAGGAGGGCACTTGATGGAATGAGCACTGGGTATTATTTGCAACTGACGAATCACTAAATTCTACCTCTGAAACTAATACAGTATGTTACTACATTGAATTTAAATAAAGAATTTAAAAAATTAAAGTGGTGGGGGCGCCTGGGTGGCTCAGTCATTAAGCATCTGCCTTCGGCTCAGGTCATGATCCCGGGGTCCTGGGATCGAGTCCCACATGGGGCTCCCTGCTCAGCGGGAAGCCTGCTTCTCGCTCTCCCACTCCCTCTGCTTGTGTTCCCTCTCTTGCTGTCTTTCTCTCTGTTAAAAAATAAATAAAAAATCTTTTAAAAAAAAATTAAAGTGGTGGTATTACCAATGATTCTACATAAATAAAAAGAATTACAAGAGTACTATGAACAATTGTACATGAACAAACTGGATAACCTAGATGAAATGGATAAATTACCAGAAACACAAAACCTACCAAGACTAAATCATAAAGAAATAGAAAAATCTGAATACACCTATAACCAGTAAAGAGATTGAAGCAACAATCAAAAATCTCCCAACAAAGAAAAGCCCTAGACCTGATGGCTTCACTGGCAGATTCTACCAAACATTTAGAGAAGAACTAATACAAACTGTTCTTAAACTTTTCAAAAAGGCACACCTGGGTGGCTTAGTTGGTTAAGCGTCTGCCTTCCGCTCGGGTCATGATCTCAGGGTCCTGGGATCAAGCCTCGCGGTTGGGCTCCCTGCTCAGTGGGGAGCCTGCTTCTCCTTTTCCCTATGCCCCTCTCCCTGCTTGTGCTCTCTCTCTCTCAAATAAATAAATAAAATCATAAAAAAAATTTTTCAAAAAAAAAATGAAGGGGAGGAGACACTTCATAACTCATTCTCTGAGGCCAACATTACCCTGATATAAAGCCAGAAAAGACACTATAAGAAAATAACACACCAATATCCCTTATGAACACTGATACAAAAAAACCTGAAAAAAATAGCAAATTGGATTCAGCAGCATATTAAAAGGATTCTATACCATGACCATGTGATATTTGTTCCTGGAAAGCAAGGATGTTCCAACATATGAAAATCAGTCAGTGCAATGCACATTAAAGGAAAAAAAAACACATTATCATCTCAAATGATGTGGAAAAAGCATTTGACAGAATTCAACACCCTTTCATGATAAAAAAAAAAAAAACACTCAACAAAATAGGAACAGAAGGAAATTGTCTCCACTTAATAAAAGCCATATATGAAAAACCCACAGGGAACTTTATACTCAATGGTGAAAGACTGAAAGCTTTCCTCTAAGGTCAGGTAGAAGGCAAGGATGCCTGCTTTGGCCACTCTATTCAACACAGTACTGGAAGTTCTAGCTAGAACAATTAGGCAATAAAAAGAAATAAAAGGCAGGGCGCCTGGGTGGCTCAGTCATTAAGCGTCTGCCTTCAGCTCAGGTCAGGATCCCAGGGTCCTGGGATCGAGCCCCACATCGGCCTCCCTGCTCAGCAGGAAGCCTGCTTCTCCCTCTCCCACTCCCCCTGCTTGTGTTCCCTCTCTCACTGTGTCTCTCTCTGTCAAATAAATAAATAAAATCTTTAAAAAAAAAAAAAAGAAATAAAAGGCATTCAAACTGCAAAAGACGAAGTAAAATGACCTCTATTGGCAGATTATATGATCTAATATGTAGACACCTTGAAGATTGCATTAAAAAATCGTTAAAATTCATAAATGAATTCGGCAAAGTACCAGGATACAAAATGAACTTGCAAAAATCAGTTCCACTTCTATATACTAACAATGAACAATGAAAAATTCTGGAAACTATGAAAACAATTCCATTTACGATAGCATTGAAAAGAATAAAAATCTTAGGAGTTAACAAGTATGTGAAAGATTTGTACAATAAAAATTACAAAACATTGGTAAAAGAAATTAAGGAAGATATAAATAAAGGAAAACACACCCCATGTTGATATTGTTAAGATGTCAATACTACCAAAAATGATGTACAGATTCAATACAATCTCTATCAAAACCCCAATGAGCGGGGCGCCTGGGTGGCTCAGTTGTTAAGCGTCTGCCTTCGGCTCAGGTCATGATCCCAGGATCCTGGGATCGAGCCCCGCATCGGGCTCCCTGCTCAGCGGGGAGCTTGCTTCTCCCTCTCCTGCTCCCCCTGCTTGTGTTCTCTCTCTCTCTCTCTCTGTCAAATAAATAAATAAAATCTTTTAAAAAATAATAAATTAAAAAAAAAAACCCAATGATACTCTTTTTTGCATTAATAGAAAAGCCCAGGGGCACCTGGCTGGCTCAGTCAGTTAAGCGTCCAGCTCTTGATTTTAGCTCAGGTCATGATCTCAGGGTCATGAGATCGAGCCCCACATCAGGCTCCGGCTGGGCATGGAGCCTGCTTACAATTCTCTCTCTCCCTCTCCCTCTACACCCAACTGCTGCTCACTGTCTCTCTTAAGGAAAAAAAAAAAAGTTTAATAGAAAAATCCATACCTAGGGCGCCTGGGTGGCTCAGTTGATTAAGCAACTGCCTTCGGCTCAGGTCATGATCCTGGAGTCCTGGGATCGAGTCCCGCATCGGGCTCCCTGCTCAGCAGGGAGTCTGTTTCTCCCTCTGACCCTCCCCACTCTCACGCTCTCTCTATCTCTCAAATAAATAAATAAAATCTTTAAAAAAAAGAAAAAAGAAAAAAGAAAAATCCATACCTAAAATTTCTATGGAATCTCCAGGGATGCCCAAACAGACAAAAAAAATCTTGGAAAGGACAAAAAAAGCTAGAGGTCTCACACTTCCTGATTTCAAAACTTAATAAAAAGTAACAGTAATCAAAATAGTTTGGTACTGGCATAAAGACAGGCATATAGACCAAAGGAACAGAATAGAGAGCCCATAAATAAACCTTCATATATATGGTGAAATGATTGTTAACAATGATAGCAAGATCATTCAACAGAGAAACAATACACTTTTCAACATATATTGCTAGAAAAACTGGATTATGCATGTGCAAATGAATGAAGTTAGAACCTTACATAAAAGCACATGCAAAAATTAACACAAAACGGATCAAAGACCGAAAATGTGGACCTAAAATTATAAAACTCTTAGAAGAAAACATAGAGGGAAAGCTTCAAGGCACTGAATTTGGCAATAATTTCTTGGCTATGACACCTAATGTATATAGGCAACAAAAGAAAAAAGTGGACACAGAGTACTTCATGAAAAATTTAAAAATTTATCAAAAGCTTCAACAGAGTAAAAAGGCAACCCGCAAATGGGAAAAATATTTGCCAATCCTATCTCATAAAGAATGAATATCCAGAATATACAGAGAACTCTAAAATTCAACGACAAAAAGCAACCTGATTTTGCAATGTGCAAAAAAGGATGTGAACAGACATTCTCCAAAGAAGATATCCAAATGGTCAATAAGCACAAGTTCAACACCATTAATCACTTGGGAAGTGCAAATCCAAACTACCCTGAGATGCCACCTCACATCGATTAGGAATGCTACTATCACAAAACAGAAAGCAACAAGGATTGGTGAGGATGTGGAGAAACTGGAAAGGTCATGCACGGCTGCTGGGCATGTAAACTGGTGTAGCCGCTGTGGAAACCAGCGGGGCTGCTCCTCAAACAATTAAAAACAGAATTCCCATGTGACTCAGCAATTCCACCTCTGGTCATATGCCCCAGTGAAGTAAAAGCAGCGTCTCAAAAAGATATCTGCACACCCATGTTCATACAGGCATTATTCACAACAGCTAAAACATAGAAGCAACCCAAGTACATCCTTATGGAAAATGGATAAACTGTGGCACAGATACACAGTGGCATATTATTTGGCCTTTACTTGGATGGAAACACTGACCCTCACTACAACCTGGATAAACCTTAAGGTCATTCTGCTAAGTGAAATAAGCCAGTCACAAAACGACAGATACTGTATCATTCCATTCATTACGACAGATACTGTATCATTCCGTTTATATGAGGTACATAGAGGAGTCCAATTCAGAGAGACAGAAAGTTGAATGGTAGTCTCCAGGGTCTGGGGAGATGCGAAGTTATTGTTTAAATGAGTATGGGGTTTCAGTTTTACAGGATGAAAATAGTTATGGAGGGCGCCTGGGTGGCTCAGTTGGTTAAGCGACTGCCTTCGGCTCAGGTCATGATCCTAGAGTCCCGGGATCGAGTCCCGCATCGGGCTCCCTGCTCAGCGGGGAGTCTGCTGTTCCCTCTGACCCTCCCCCCTCTCATGCTCTATCTCATTCTCTCTCTCAAATAAATAAATAAAAAATCTTAAAAAAAAAAAAAAGAAAATAGTTATGGAAATGGATGGTAGGGATGGTTTCACATTACGAATGTATTCAATACCACTGAACTATACACGTCAAAATGATTACAACACTAAATCTTATGTGTGTTTTACAACAAAAAAATTGAAAAGAGAAAAATAGGCTTTTTGAGCGGGGTCATGAGCTGAAGGGGTTTTGAATCCCACGTAATGTCCCGCGCTT
>NC_058419.1:16098508-16135103 GCF_002201575.2 Neomonachus schauinslandi
CAACACGTCTCATTGCCTTTATGTTCCCAACTAGCAGCTAGTACTTAGCTCAGCTGAGTGTAGGTAGCCTCTCAACAAATCTGTGTTGGCTGTGCTATATGTCATTGCTCGTGTTTCTGCCTAGTAGAAAAAAATCAGGAGCTCCTCGAGGACAACATGCTGCTTCATGTAGAGAAGTTAAATGGATATGTATTTGTTAAATTAATGTTGAATGATAATAATTGCTACATTTATTGAGACCTTGCCATTTGCCAGGCACTGTGATAAGATGAATTGATTCCTATCATTCTCGCCATAACTCTGTGGGGTGAGTGCCATCGTCCTCACCCATTTACAGAGAAAGAAACAGAACCGCACAACAGAAGAGAGATTTGAGCCCAGCCATTCTTGCTCAGCAACCCATGCTCTTAACCACTAAGCTACACACACCATAGGAGAGATTTCTACCTTAAGAAAAATTGCCATACCGGGGCGCCTGGGTGGCTGAGTCTTTAAGCATCTGCCTTTGGCTCAGGTCATGATCTCAGGATCCTGGGATCTAGCCCCTCATCAGGCTCCCTGCTCCGCGGAAAGCCTGCTTCTCCCTCTCCCGCTCCCCCTGCCTTGTGTTCCTGCTCTCGCTGTGTCTCTCTCTGTCAAATAAATAAATAAAATCTTAAAAAAAAATAAACTGTTTAAAAAAAATTTTTTAATTTAAAAACTGCCAAACTCATACAAACAATGGTATGGGGGGGCAGGGTTGCAGGAAATGGGGAGATACTGGTCAACAGGGACAAAATTCCCATTATAAGATATAATTATAACTTTAATAATTTAAATAATTATAATTTTATAGCTCATATAATTTTATAAATTTTATAATATATAGCTTTATATAATTGTATAACTTTAAGTAATTATAATTAATTATAACTGAGTTCTGACTATCTCATATACAGGAGGTTGTCTCTAGTTAACAATACCGCATTATGCGTACCTGAAAACTGCTGAGAGAGTAAATCTTAAATAGTCTCACCACAAAGAATAAGGTAACTATGTGAGGTGACAGAGGTAGCTAACACTATTGTGATAATCATTTCAAAATATGTGCTTGTATCAAATCACGTTGTACACTTTAAATGTATATAATGTTGTATGTCCATTACAGCTCAATAAAGCTGGGAAAAAGGAAGAGGGAAGGGAGGGGAGAGAAAGGGAGAGAGAGAGAAAAAAGTGAATCTTCTGGCGGGGGTCAAAGTCTTACATTTCTGTTTCATAAAACTTAGCCCCAAGTGAGAGGCTTCCGTTAAGGACTGAACCTGGGGGCAACCATGCATGCCCCCCGGAAAAGAATGGCTGGACTGTCTTCAGCAGCCCCAACAAGAGAAACCCTGTTACTGCTTCTGCCTCTCCTCCCGCCTCCCCCTCCTGTGGGTGACAGGAGCTCCTGTCCCCACCCCAAGCTCTGGATGTACATTTCTGGTCATTCCATTTACTTTTGGTCCTGAAGCCTACCAGGCTCTGTGTGGTTTCCACGCCCTTTTTCCTCTGTCTGGGATTCCCCACTGGCCCATGGAGATAGTTATCTCACTTTTAGCTGGGGATAGATCTTTTTTACTTCTTTATAAAATATAACTCCCATTTGCAACGGCCCAGATGGAACTGGGGGGATTATGCTAAGCGAAAGAAGTCAGTCAGAGAAAGACAATTATCATATGATCTCACTCATATGTGGAATTTAAGAAACAAAACAGGATCATAGGGGAAGAGAGGAAAAAATAAAACAAGACGAAATCAGAGAGGGAGACACACCATTAGAGACTGTTAACTCTAGGAAACAAACTGAGGATTGCTGGAGGGGAGGACGGTGGAGGGATGGGGTAACTGGGTGATGGGCATTAAGGAGGGCACGTGATGGAATGAGCACTGGGTGTTATGTAAGACTGATGAATCACTGACCCTTACCTCTGAAACCAATAATACATTATATGTTAATTACTTGAATTTAAATTAAGAAAATAAACAATTCTGCAATAAAAAAAAATAAGATGTAACTCCTGTATCATTGCCGTGGACTTGGAGGGAGATGGGAGGATTTTTCCTCATTGAAACATGACCATCCTGATATGAATTGACCTTTTCTTCCCTCATGTAACATATCAGAAATCAGGATTTGTATTATGATCGATGACATTTTAGGGAAAATGTGATATAGAATTCTACAGTTTGTTAATATTTGGTTTACACTATTCTATGTATAAATAATTGGCCAGGTTTGTAACATTTATCTATAATCTCTTTCGGTTTTGTCTGTTTCAAAGGCGGAGAAAAGCAGAATTCTTTAGCAAAGGACTGATCTGATGATATAAAGGTTGGATTGGTATGTATGTGTGTATATATATATATATATATGTATTACAAGGGATTATCTTACAAGATGATGGAGGCTGAGAAGTCCCAACACCTGCAGTCAGCAAGCTGGAGACCCAAGAGAACCAATGATTAAGTTCCAGTCCACAGGAAAGAGAAGATGGATTGTCCTGGCTCAGGGAGTCAGGAAGAAGTTCCCTCTTACTTGGTCTTTGTTCTACTTTGGTCTTCAACTGCTTAGATGAGGCCCACCCACATTGGGGAGGGCAATGTGCTTTACACAGTCTACCAATT
Organism: Neomonachus schauinslandi; assembly: GCF_002201575.2. Taxonomy (NCBI): domain Eukaryota; kingdom Metazoa; phylum Chordata; class Mammalia; order Carnivora; family Phocidae; genus Neomonachus; species Neomonachus schauinslandi. The sequence goes on from NC_058419.1 coordinate 16,101,152, forward strand.
CAAATGTTCATCTCAACCAAAACTGCCCTCACAGACACATCCCAAGGAATGTGTGACGAAATGTCTGCGCACCCTGTTGCCCAGGCACGCCGACGCCTAAAATTTACCATCACACCTTCCTGAACTGCGGTCCTTGCGAAGTGAGTAGTGCTCTTTTCTGTCTTCCTAAAGGATGGGCCAGTTTTAGGAATTGTGAAGAGACAGGCATCAAACAGAAAGTTTCACTGCCTTGTCCCTCCTAATGAGATGTGCGAACAAGGGAAGGGTGACTGTGTGTGTGTGTGTGTGATCCTGTGTGTGTGCACGCACGCGCCCTTGCACACGTGGCCTCTGGCACTGCCTGCAGTGCTCTCAGCCTCCTGTGGAGAGGCAGGGCCGGCCTCAGGCACTTGAACCAGGTTGCACTTCCAGCGCCACCAATCCTGCCCTTGGGCCACTTAGCATTTCCCATGTCCTAGGCTTCCCCAGACAAGGCTCAGCAGTCCTGGCATCCTCTTTTCTTTGAGTGCCTTAAATATGGACATGCCATTGCAACCTGCAAAATCACACCAGGAAAATAAAATACCAGCCGGCCCTGCCGAATCATCGCTCCTTTAGAGAAGGCGCTAACTCACCTCCATGTTGCTTTGCCCAAGTCCATCTGTAGCCGTGACTGGGTGATGGCGGTCCCTGTCCCTTCCTCACCAGCACTGTCACGGGACCCCACTGAGTCCTGAGGAGATGAACTAGCATCCTCCCAAGTTGGAAACGTTTGCACAGTTGGCAATTCACAATTAGTTAAATTAGATGTTTGTAATTCTTTAGTGGGTTTTTTTTCTTCTCCATTGCACAATACAGTGTAAGTTCTGTGCGCCTTGCTTGCCCTGTAATGTAGTGTCCGGTACCCACGGTAGGTGCTCAACAGATACTCGGTTTGCACAGACTGAGCCTTTCCGAACACAGATGGATGTCCCATGGAATGTTGATTTCCCACGAGGAGAGCTTTCTCCACAAAATTAATCCACACGAGGTCAAATGATGAGAAAAAAAATAACTATTGAATATCATTGCTATCAGTTTGCACATTCCTCTCCCCTTTTTCTGGTTCCCTGTGCTTCTCAGTAAGAAGGAAAACCACAGAGTCTGAACTCCCTTTCTTAACCTTGGCACATTTGGAAAGTGGGTAAGAAGGCAAAATCCTTGACCTGATAATGAGAATGGTGGGAATGATAACCTCGGATATTTGTAAACTGATTCGTAATTAAAGTGTGATTTCATAGCCATAAACGTGATCCTAGAAGCCATCCAGGAAAGTGAGTAGAGCACGTATGATTACTTAGCTCAGAAAGGCAGATACCCAGGCTCGTTGGAGTAACGTGACTTGCTCCAGGTCTTGCAGGTCAACAGGAAACATGGACACCCAGTTCTCTGACCCTTGACCCTTATTCTAGCACCCTTTCCATCTGGCCGCACCACATCTTAGCACTTCACAGTGGAAGAAGTGAACACAAGTGCTTCCTAAGAAAACCATGCGTATTCATGTGCCAGGGCTACCATAACAAAGTGCCACAGACCAGGGCGGGGGGCTTACACCACAGAAAGTGACTATGCAATTCATGATGTCAGAGCTACACACTGAGTTAACACTGGTCTGGCTTCCTAGAGCTCCTAAGCTCGGCCTGCAGGTCTGTATTGTCCTTATTTGTGTCAGACAGACATATAGAGGCCGTGACTTTCTTGCATCAGGACTCTTGATGGCTGACTCCCCTTTAGCTGTCCCTGCCTCTAATTTGGTCCCAGGGGAAGGAGGGGCAAGAAGCTGACCCACCCCCTACTGGCTACATGGAGAACATGAAAAGAGTTGGAGAGTAAGAGGAAAAATATGAAAACAGGGCTCTGAGGAGATGAAAAGGAGGAGACCAAGGTATGTGACAAAAAAAGAAAACATGCACAGCCTCATTACAAATCGTTGAGAGCTTGCTTGGAAAAACATGGAGGTGTGTGTTTATTTACCCGGCAAACATTCAATGAGCACCTTCTGTGAGCCAGGCATTGGCTGTGGACCAATGAATCAAATATGATCCTTGCCATCACAACAGACTGAGAGGTCCCACCAAATGAATAATCAATGGAATTCAGTTTCTTAAGTACATCAGTAGTATTGCCACGTATGAATCATCCATCTTCAATTAGGTAGCAACAAGCAGAAAGTTTCATAAAATTAAATCAAAATAGTACTAGCCCCCACGAACAATTTTGAAAGGAAAGAAGGCACAATTTGTTGTTTGGGTTTAATGGTGGGGGGGCCTGATGAGTGCTGGTGTTTAGCTCTTCAAAGCATTTTCTGGCTTTCTCCTATAAGTCAGGTCCTGGGCTAAGTGTTGAAGATGAAAACACCAAATAGAACACATTTACTCATTATAAAAGAGCACACGGGGGCGCCTGGGTGGCTCAGTCAGTTAAGCTTCTGACTCTTAATTTCGGCTCAAGTCATATCTCAGGGTCAGGGGATCAAGCCCCACCTCAGGCTCTGCGGTGGGCATGGAGCCAGCTTAAGATTCTCTCTCTCCGGGGTGCTTGGAAGGCTCAGTCGGTTGAGTGTTCAGCTCTTAGTTTTGGCTCCAATCAGGACTCAGGGTCTGGGATCAAGCGCCCGTACTCAGCAGGGAGTCTGCTTCCCCTCCCCCTCTCCCTCTGCCCCTCCCCTGTTCTCTCTTTCTCAAAAAAAAAAAGAGAGAGAGCGGGACAGCACAGTAAAATGAGGCAGGCATGTAAACTAGCAAACATACCTTATAAAATGTGTTGTTCAAGAGTGGACCACAGAATGCTATTGGAGCACAAAGGACATTTTTAAAGCAAACTTGGAAGAAGGAAAGGGTTTCCCAAAAGACATGATGACTCTTCAAGTAAGTTTCAGAGGGTGGTGGAAAGGAGTTAACTAGGTTTTATAAAAGGCAGTGAAAGACGAGCGGAGACATTTAGAAAAAAAGAACAGTTCTTGGACAAGGCATAGATATTCAAAATAGTATGTCAAGAAGTTTGTTAGATAGACATTAGATACACTTGTGGCTAAGTGGACAAAGATGAGGCTAGAGAATTAGGCAGAGGCCAGATCAGGAAGTATCTTGTGTCCTAAACTAAGGCATTTGAACTTCATGCTGAAAGCACTGGAGAGCTCTCAAAGAATTTTCAACAAAGACTGTTTTCATAACTGCACCCTGTTCTACTCTGAAAAGCAGTGTACAGGATGGGTTGGCAGGGGCCAGAGCAGAGGTAAGGAAGTCAGGAGGCTAGAGTAGGCACATGCTCTTTGGTCATCAAGGTCACCAAAATACCAACTCTCTCCCATCCTAATACCCTTCTCAGCCCACATGACTCAGGGGGGGCTCATATGCTTTCTTCCAACCTCAGAAGTGGACAAATGACCGAAGGCCTGACCAATCAAAATATCTCTTTATCATCTTCACCCCTGCTCACTCTTTAGCCACAGTGACAAATGATAAAATGGCTTTTGCTGAAGCCATCAAGAAAGATGCTTAGCTCTTTTTTGTAAGGGTTAACCGAAAGGCTTATGTAGGCTGAGGGCTGCCAGTGGCCATCTTCCTACGATGGAGAGCTGCACAGGGTGGGGAACAGAGTCCTAGCAACACGGTATGAACCTGTGCATCCAGGAAAGCCCGAAAAAAATTCTACTCTTCTGACTTCTCAGTTACACAAGCCAGTAAACTCTTCCTCCTCTTTTTCTTTCTTTTTTTGCTTAAGTTAGTGGGAGTCCAACTTCTTGGACTGAAAACCCAGAGTTCTGATTTATACAAGGCCCATCACAGTAATCCAGACCAAAAATAGAATTAAAATAGGGCCAAAGCAGGGGACGCCTGGGTGGTTCAGCCAGTTAAGCATCTGCCTTAGGCCCAGGTCATGATCTTGGGGTCCTGGGATCGAGCCCCACATTGGGCTCTCTGCTCACTGGGGAGTCTGCTTCTCCCTCTCACTCTCCCTCTGTGCTCTCTCGCTCTCTCTCTCTCAAATAAATAATAAAAATCTTAATAAATAAGTAAATAAATAAAATAGGACCAAAGCAGGATGAAGAGGGAAAAGAGACACAAGAAAAAAAATAAGGAGGCACAATTTATAGGATCTGGTGGTTGATTACATAGTGAGTGAGGAGAGGTAAGAGTCTTTTTTTTTTTTTTAAAGATTTTATTTATTTATTTGACAGAGAGAGAGACAGCGAGAGAGGGAACACAAGCAGGGGGAGTGGGAGAGGGAGAAGCAGGCTTCCTGCTGAGCAGGGAACCCGATGTGGGGCTCGATCCCAGGACCCTGGGATCATGACCTGAGCCGAAGGCAGAGGCTTAACAACTGAGCCACCCAGGCGCCCCGAGGTAAGAGTCTTTGATGATGTCATGCTCTTTGGCTTGGAACGCTGTGTGGACAGTGGTGATGTCCAATGAGAAAGCGAATATAGGTGGCAAAACAGGTTTCAGAGGAAAAACAGCAAGTTCACTTTTGGGTATGTTTATGCAGATAAGGGTCAGAGACTTAGGGAAAGAGTCCAGACTTGGGTTCTAGCTTTAGGAGTGGCACATAGAGCTATCACTGTGGACATGTTCAGAGGTAGTGGAAAGATCACTTTCCAGTGAAAAGAGAGTGTCAAGGACAAAGCCCAAGTGGATGACTGTTCCATGACAGCGAGCAGAGAAAAAGGAGCCACAAAGGAGCCTGAGGAGAAGACACTGGGGAGGCTGTGTGAAAACCGGAGCGTGTGCATCAAGAAGTCTGGCAGTAATTGAAGAGTGAGAGTTTTAAGAAGTTCTGAAGTTCTATTCAATAGACTCCGTGTAATAAAAAAACAAGTGAGGGACGCCTGGGTGGCTCAGTCGGTTAAGCATCTGCCTTCGGCTCAGGTCATGATCCCAGGGTCCTGAGTTCGAGTCCCGCATTGGGCTCCTTGCTCAGCAGGGAGCCTGCTTCTCCCTCTGCCTGCCGCTCCCCCTGCTTGTGCTCAGCCTCTCTCTCTCTCTTTCTGACAAATAAATAAATAAAATCTTTAAAAAAAAAAGATTATAGAACACTTGACTTCCCCCCCACCCCGCATCATACCACCACAGTAACAGGGTCTAGAAGAATAGCAGTGGATTATTGGACTGTTATACCACAGTGCGAAGGGCTGCAAGGCCCGGCTTCTTATTTAAGGAGGATTTCTGAGAGATGGCCAAAGACAACAGGAGAGAGACAAACAAGGATGCTGGAGGAAATCGCAGCCTTGGCATGTACAGCTAGACAGCTAGAACAAGCACTGAATGAAGCCCAACTCCTAGGCAGATCAACATAAAACCTCACACCACAGGCCTATTTCCTTAGCTCCTATTATCCAGTATGTCGTTCTGGCTTTCAATAAAAAAAAGTAGAGCGTATGCTACAAGGCAATAATATACAGAGTCTGAAGAAACAAAGCAAACCTCAGATCAACATTCAGATAGGACACGGATTTTAGAATCATCAAACAGGGAATTTTAAATAACTGTGATTAATAATGTGAAGGGGCGGGGCGCCTGGGTGGCTCAGTCGTTAAGCATCTGCCTTCAGCTCAGGTCATGATCCCAGGGTCCTGGGATCAAGCCCCACATCGGGCTCCCTGCTCAGCAGGAAGCCTGCTTCTCCCTCTCCCACTCCCCCTGCTTGTGTTCCCTCTCTCACTGTGTCTCTCTCTGTCAAATAAATAAAATCTTTAAAAAAAAATAATGTGAAGGGGCATAGTGGAAAAAAGAATGGGCGATGGGCAGGAACAGAGAGGTAGAATACCCTTAGAGTGACATCAGCAAAGATAGCAGAGTAGGGAATCTGAAGGGCCTGCCCCTTCACAGAAACACCAAAAAATGGGCAAAAACTGGTCAGAATTAGTCCGACTCTAGGAAATAAAGATTTATAGCAACCAATAAATGTTGAATAAACACAGAAGACTTAGGAGAGCTTTGTGAGCCTTACCTCACCCGCCTCCCCTCCACGCCAACAGTCTTGAAGACAAGAACTGACCTTCCTCACATAGGGCGCTTGTTCTGGAGGGAGCAGAGGAGACCTTGTTCCCAAGGAACTGTATTTGTCTACTTTTAGCTGTCTGGGGCTTCCCTGAGGACCGACGCAAGGGGCTTGCCTTTTCTCACCTAACTCCGAACTCTCGTGGTGAGAGAGTGGCTGGATAAAGGCAAAGAGAAAGAGAACCTTGAGAGCAGCAAGAAAGAAGGGACTCATTAGGTCAAAGGAAGCCTCAAAACGGTTCAGTCGGTTTCTCATAAGAAACCACAGAGGCCGTGGGGCACCTGGGTGGCTCGGTTGGTTAAGCGTCTGCCTTCGGCTCAGGTCATGATGCCGGGGTCCTGGGATCGAGCCCTGCATCGGGCTCCCTGCTCAGTCTGCTTCTCCCTCTCCCTCTCCCCATGCTTAGCCTGCTGCTCCCCCTACTTGTGCTCTCTATCCAATAAATAAATAAAATCTTTAAAAAAAAAAGAAAGAAACCACAGAGTCTAAAAGGTGGTGGGATTGCCTATTTAAAGCGCTGGCAGAAAAAAAGAAAAAAAAACCTGTCAATGTCAACCAAGAATTTGATATCTGGCAAATCTAGGTTTCCAAATGGGAAGAGAAATTAAGACATCCCCAGATAGACAAAAGCTGGGAGAATCTGTTGCTAGTAGACCTGCCTTACAGGAAATGCTACAGTTAGTCTCGCCGGCTACAAGGAAAGGATCCTAAGCATTAAATGGAAGTCATACAAAGAAATAAAGAACAGTAGTAAAGTAACAATACAAGTAACTATAAAGCTACTTGTAACATACTTCTGGTTTGTAATGTCTCTACTTCCCCCATATGACTTAAAATGCAAATGCATAAAACAATACTTATAAATCTATGGTAATGGAAATAATATATAGAAATGTAATTTGTCACAGTAACTACAAAAGTGGGGAGAGAGCTGTATAGGAGCAAAGCTTCTGTATACTACTGAGGCTATGTTGGTATTCATTCTAACTAGATCGTTCAAGTTTAAAATGTTCATTGTAGTCCCAGGGTAAATGCTTAGAAAATAACCTTAAAAATGAGAAAGCAATCAAAATGGTACCTGCAAAAAATCAATTATAAACAAGAGAAGGCAGTATTGGAGGAATTGAGGAACAAAAAGATATAAGATATATAGGGAACCATGATAAAAAGGCAGAAGGCCTTCCTTATCAGTACTGACTTTGTTTTTGTGGGTTTTTTTTCAGTACTGACTTTAAATGTAAATGTATTAAACTCTCCAAAGGCAGAGATTAGTAGAATGGGCTTAAAAAACAAACCATGATCGGGGCGCCTGGGTGGCTCAGTCGGTTAAGCTGCTGCCTTCAGCTCAGGTCATGATCCCTGGGTCCTGGGATCGAGCCCTACGTCCGGCTCCCTGCTCAGTGGAGAGCCTGCTTCTCCCTCTCTCTCTACCTGCCTCTCTGCCTACTTGTGCTTTCTCTCTGTGTCAAATAAATAAATAAAATCTTAAACAAACAAACCATGATCCTTCCATAGTCTGTCTACAAGACTCTCATTTTAGACACAAAGACATAAATAGGTTTAAAGTGAAAGGATGGAAAAGATATTCCATGCAAACTGTAATCAAGAGACCTGAGGTGGCTATGCTAATATTAGACAAAATAGACTTTATTCAAAACATGTTACAAGAGGCAAAGAATGACATTACATATTGATAAAAGAGTCAATTTATCAAGAATTAAATATAACGATTATAGGCATATGCACACCTTACAAGAGAGTCCCAAAATACATGAAGCAATATTTGACAAAATCAAAGGGAGAAACAGTTTTACAACATCAAAAATTTCACTTCTCACTTTCAGTAATGGATAGAACACCCAGACAAATCAATAAGGAAACTGAGGACTTGAACAACACTATAAGTCAACTTGACGTAATAGACATATATTCCACCCCAATTTTCATGTGCACATGGACTATTCTCAGGATAGACTATATGTTAGGTCACAAGTCTGTAGCACACTTTTTATTAGTTTTTTTGTTGTTAAGTTGTAGGAGTTCCTTATATATTTTGGATGTTAACCCCTTATCAGATATATGGTTCACAAATATTTTCTCTCATACCATAGGTTGCCTTTTAACTCTGTTGTTTCCCTTGCTGTGCAGAAACTTTTTAGTTTGATATAGTCCCACTTGTCTATTTTGGCTTTTGTGGCCTGTGCTTTTAGTGTAATATTTATGAAATCATTGCCAAGACCAATGTTATGAAGCTTTCTCAATATATTTTCTTCTAGGAGTTTTATTTTTAAGTATTAAGTCCATTTTGAGTTGATTGTTGTGTAAGGTGTAAGATAAGGGTCTAATTTAATTATTTTGCATGTGGATATCCAGTTTTGCCAATACCACTTGTTGAAGAGACTATTACTTCCCCATAGTGAATTTATGGCACCCTCATCAAAAATCAGTTGACCATATATACATGGATTTATTTCCAGGCTTTCTATTCTGTTCCACTGGTCTATGTGTCTACTCTTATATCTGTACCATACCATTTTGATTACTGTAGCTTTGTAATATATTTTGAAATAAGGAAGAATTATGCCTCCAACTTTGTCCTTTTTTCTCAAGATTGACTTCGCTATTCATTGCCTCTTGTGGTCCCATATGAATTTCAGGATTGGTTTCTTCTATTTCTATTTTTTAAAAAGCCAATGGGATTTTGATAGGATTGCACTGAATCTGTAGATTGCTTTGGGAAATATGGACATTTGAACAATATTAAGTCTTCTGATCTATGAACATGGGGTGTCTTTCCATTTGTTTGGATTTTTAATTTCTTTCATCAGTGTTTTGTAGAAAATGGGCTAAGAACTTGAACAGACATTTCTCCGAAGAAGACATACAAATGGAACAACAGATATATGAAAAAATGCTCAAAATTACTAATCATCAGAGAAATGTAAATCAAAACCATAATGAGATAACCATGTCACACCTGTCAGGATGGCTTTTTAAAAAAAAAAAGACAATGAGGGTTGGCAAAGATGTAAAGAAATCTGAACCCTTGTATACTGTTGGTGGGAATGCAAAATAGTGCAGTCGTTATGGAAAACAGTATGGAGGTTTCTCAAAAAATTAAAAATAGAATTACCATATGATCTAATAATTCCATTTCTGAGTATTTATCCACAATTACTGAAGTCAGGGTCTCGAAGAGGTACTAGCACTCCCATGTACACGGAAGCACTATTCACAACAGCCAAGATGTGGAAACAACCTAAATGTCCATTGATAGATGAATAAAGAAAATGTGGTATATACATGCAATGGAGTATTATTCAGCATTAAAAAAAAGGATGCTCATTTCAGCAGTACATGTACAAAAACTGGCCCTTCACAGAGAAGATGAGCATGGCCCCTGCACAAGGATGGCATGCAAATTTGTGAACTGTTCCATATTTTTTAAAGAAACGCCACACAAAAGAGGAAATCCTGCAAAATGCGACAATATGGATGAACCTTGAGGACATTCTGCTAAATGAAATAAGGCAGTCACAGAAAGACAAATATATAAGGTATCTAAAATAGTCAAATTCATAGAGTCAGAGTGGAATGGCGGTTGGCTGAGGCTGGGGTACAGGGGGAAATGGGGAGTATGCTAATCAATGAGCATAAAGTTTCAGTTAAGCAAGATGAGTAAGTTCTAGAGATCCACTGTACAACATCGTACATATATTCAACAACATTGTATTGTACACTTCACAATTCACAATTTTTAAGAGGGTAGATCTCATATTCAGCATTTCACAAAAATTAAATTTAACTTAATTTGGGGCACCTGGGTGGCTCAGTCATTAAACGTCTGCCTTCAGCTCAGGTCATGATCCCAGGGTCCTGGGATGGAGCCCCACATTTGGGCTCCCCGTTCGGCAGGAAGCCTGCTTCTCCCTCTCCCTCTGTCTGCCGCTCCCCTTACTTGTGCTCTCTCTCTCTCTGTCAAATAAATAAATAAAATCTTTAAATAAATTTAACTTAATTTAAAAGCCCCCCCAAAAAAGTCCCAATAAATTTTAACTGACTGAAATCACACAAAATATCTTCTCTGACCACAACAGAATGGAGCTGTAAGTCAAAACCAGAAGGAAAACTGGAAAATTAACAAATATGTGGAAATTAAACAACACACTCTTAAGAAGAGTCAAAGAAGAAACCAGAAAGGAAATGAAATGTATGAAATTAAATCACAACATAATGAAACTTATGAGATGTAGCAAAGGTGGTGCTCAGAAAGAACTTGAGAGGTGTAAATATATACATTAAAAAAGAAGAAATATCTTGGGGCGCCTGGGTGGCTCAGTCGTTAAGCGTCTGCCTTTGGCTCAGGTCATGATCCCAGGGTCCTGGGATCGAGCCCCGCATCGGGCTCCCTGCTCCGCGGGAAGCCTGCTTCTCCCTCTCCCACTCCCGCTGCTTGTGTTCCCTCTCTCGCTGTGTCTCTCTCTGTCAAATAAATATAATCTTAAAAAAAAAAAAAGAAGAAGAAGAAATATCTCAAATCAGTAACCTGACATTACACTTTAAGAAACAAAAAAAAAAAAAAAAAGATCTAACTAAATACAAAGCTAGTAGAATGAAAGAAATAATAAAGATTAGAGTGGAGATAAAGAAAAGAGAGAACAGAAAAATACTACAGTGAATCAACAAAACAAAAAGGTAGCTCTTTGAAAAGACCAACAAAGTTGACATTTAGCCAAAGTAAGAAAAAAAGGGGAAAGACTCAAATCACTAAAATCAGAAATGAAAGTGGCGACCTTACATAAATATAAAGGATTATAAGCAAATACTAAGAATAACTGAACACCAACAAATTAGGTAACCCAGATAAAATGGACAACACTGTACTGGAAGATCTAGCCAGAGCAATCAGATAAATGAAGAAACCAAAAAATCTTCAAATCGGAATGGAAAACTGTAACTATATTCACAGATTTCATGATCTTACAGATAGAAAATCCTAAAGAACTCACACACAAACTACTAAACAGATTCATCAAAGTTGCAGGATAAAAGAGCAACGCGCCAACATCAGTTGTATTTTTTTAAGATTTATTTATTCTAGGGGTGACTGGGTGGCTCAGTCGGTTAAGCAGCTGACTCTTGGTTTCAGCCCGGGGCCATGAACCTGGGGTCCTGGGACTGGGCCCTGCATCAGGCTCTGAGATTAGCGGGAAGTCTGCTTGGGGATTCTCTCTCTCTCCCTCTCCCTCTGTGCCTACCCCCACTCATACTCTCTCTCTAAAATAAGTAAGTAAACCTTTAAAAATAAATAAATAAAATGGCAATACTACACAAAACAATCTACAAAATTCAATACAATCCCTATCAAACTTCCAATAGCCTTTTTTTTTTTTTAAAGATTTTATTTATTTGACAGAGAGAGACACAGCGAGAGAGGGAACACAAGCAGGGGGAGTGGGAGAGGGAGAAGCGGGCTTCCCGCCGAGCAGGGAGCCCTATGCGGGGCTCGATCCCGGGACCCTGGGACCATGACCTGAGCCGAAGACAGAAGCTTAACGACTGAGCCACCCAGGCGCCCCTTCCAATAGCCTTTTATGCAGAAACAGAAAAGCCAACCCCAAAATTGAGATGAAATTGCAAGACAAGTCGAATAGCCAAAACCTTGAAAAAGAGGAACAATGTTGGAGGCCTCCTACTTTCTGATTTCAAAATTTATTATAATCAAAACAGTGTGGGGGCGCCTGGGTGGCTCAGTCAGTTAAGCGACTGCCTTCGGCTCAGGTCATGATCCTGGAGTCCCGGGATCGAGTCCCGCATCGGGCTCCCTGCTCGGCAGGGAGTCTGCTTCTCCCTCTGACCCTTCCCCTCTCATGCTCTCTGTCTCCCATTCTCTCTCTCAGATAAATAAATAAAATCTTTTTTAAAAAAATGATGCTGAGACAAGTGGCTAGTCACATGCGAAAGTATGAAGCTGAACACCCTACCTTACAATATATACAAAAATTAATTCAAAATGGACCAAAGACCTAAATGTTCAAAGAGCTAAAACTTTAAAATTCTGAGGAAAACAAAGGTCAAATCTTCATGACTTTGGATTTGGCAGTGATTTTTTTAGATATGACACCAAAAGTACAATCAACTAAAGGAAAAATAAATAACTTGGACTTCAGTAAAAGTAAAAACTTTTGTGCATCAAGAAAGAGATGCATTTCTCCAGAATGGGAGAAAATATTTGCATATCATATATGTAATAAGAGCCCATTATTCAGAATATATGAAGAACTATTACTATTCAACTACAAAAAGACAAACCACCCAATTAAAAAATGGGCAAAGGGCTCAAATAGACATTTGTTCAAAGAATATATACATACGGCCAATAAGCACATGAAAAGATACTCAACATTATTAATCACTGGGGAAATGCAAGTAAAAACCACAAAACCTCACACCCACTAGTATGGCTATAATTAAAAACGAATGGAAATTAACAAGTCTTGGCAAAGATGTAGAGAAACTGGAATCCTTGTACTTTCTGGTGGGAATGTAAAATGGTACAGCTGCTGTGGAAAACCATGTGGAGGTTCCTCAAAAAGGTAAACATACAATTACCAACTGACCCAGGAATTCTACTCCTAGGTATACTGAAAGAATTGGATTTTCAATTATTTTGAAAACTATTTCAATTATTTTGAAAACAGGTATCCAAACAAATACTTGCACATGAATTTTCATGCAGCGCTATTCACAAAGTCAAATGATGAAAATAAGCCAAACGTCCTTCAGTGGAAGAATGAATAAACAAAATATGGTATATCTATTCAGTGGAATATAATTCAGCCATAAAAAGGAATGAGGAACTGATACATGGACCTCCAATGCGGATGGACCTCAAAAAAAGTGTACAATTAAAGTGGCATTTAGTACCTTCACCATGTTGTGCATCCATCATACCTACTTTGAAAACATTCTCATTACCCCAAAGGAGACTCCCATCCTCCCCAGCCTCTGGCAACCGCTAATCTATTTTCTGTCTCTATGGATTTACCTATACTGAATATTTCATATAAATGGAACCATACAGTATGTGAGCTTTGGTGCCTGATTTCTTTTACTTAGCATATTATTTTTTGAGGTTCATCCACCTACATGTTGTAGCATGTGTCCATGTGACAATATTTCATTCCTTTTTTGTCTATATAATTATCCACTGCATATACCACATTTTGTTTAAGAAGAAAATTCCAGATGAATTTTAGATCTAAATGCATAAGGCAAAATAATATGACTTGTAAATGAAAACATAGGAAAATATCTTCATGACCTTGGCATAGGTGATAATTTCTGCAGCACGACTCCAACAAAGCACTAATGATAAAGGAAAATACTGATGAATTGGAAGACATTACAACTGGGAACTTTTCTTCATTAGGGGACATCAAGTGAGTAAAACAGCAAGTTGGGGAGTGGCAGAAGGTACCTGCAGTACATGCATCCAACAAAGGGCTCAAATTCAGAATCCAACAGATCAGTAAGAAAAAAGAACCCAGTAGATATACGGGCAAGAGACTTAACAGGCACTTGGCAAAAAAGTACATTCAAATACTCACTAATCACATATTAGACACATGAAAAGGTGCTCATCTTAATTGATCAAGGAAATAGAGATTAAAACCACAATCCTACTACTCACCAGGATGGCTGAAATGAAAGACAGCCAATTTCAAATGTTGACAAGGATAAGGAGCAACTGAAACCCTCACACACTGGTAGTGGGAATGGAGATTGGTACATTTTGAAAAATATTTTGGCAGTATCTAAAGGTGAACATATATAAACCCTATGACCCAACCATCCCACTCCTAGGGTGCTAATGGTCTTTTTCTTGATCTGGGTGGTGGTTACAAGGATGTTCACTTAGATCACTGAGCTGGACACTTACTACTTGAGCATTTTTCCGTTTGTGTCATGCTTCAATAAGTTTCTTTTAAAGTACATATAGGGCGCCTGGGTGGCTCAGTTGGTTAAGCGACTGCCTTCGGCTCAGGTCATGATCCTGGAGTCCCGGGATCGAGTCCCGCATCAGGCTCCCTGCTCAGCAGGGAGTCTGCCTCTCTCTCTGACCCTCCCCCCTCTCATGCTCTCTATCTCATTCTCTCTCTCAATTAAATAAATAAAATCTTTAAAAAAAAAACTGTTATAAAGTACATATAAATTGGGGAAAAATGTCCTAAGACCAGGAGACTCTAAGTATCAATGCCTTTCTTTTGATTATTACAAGTATTAAATACTACTGATTAAACAACATAAATATATTATAAATTTGGGTACTTATAAGCAAAAATAAGTATTTATTGAAAATCCCACTCCTAATGATATAGATGACTTCCTTGAAATTAGTTCATATCATGAATAAATATTAGTTATTTCCAGAATGAGGCCTGGCTCATCACCAATTATATCCCTATTTCTCATTTTTTTTTTAAATATTTTTATTTATTTATTTGAGACAGAGAGAATGAGAGAGAGAGAGCACACGAGAGGGGGGAGGGTCAGAGGGAGAAGCAGGCTCCCTGCAGAGCAGGGAGCCCGATGTGGGACTCGATCCCGGGACTCCAGGATCATGACCTGAGCCGAAGGCAGTCGCTTAACCAACTGAGCCACCCAGGCGCCCCCTATTTCTCATTTTAAGAGATGACAGGTCAATGGGCATGGACAGAATTTTGTTATAGTGGGGTCACCCAAAATTTTAAAATTTCCTTTAGAGTTATATGGCATAAATCAAGTACTGAGCCACCCCCAATTTCTTCCCAATGATCTAGCAGCTGATCAGTTGATTAATAAGTCCTTCTTCAATTCTGTCTAAAGGAAAACACGGGAAACTATTTGATATGCAGGATTCCCTGCCCAGTCATTCATCATTCAGTTTCCCAGCCAGGACATTTTAATGCCTCTTTGGCTCCTCAGACATGTAGAACTCTGGGGCAATGCACCATGGGAAGACCAGAGCAGGGAAGAGCGGTGGAAGGGTGGTGATGAAGGGGAGGGTGGGGATGGAGGGTTGGGTTTTCCTCACAACGGTTTTAGGAAGAACGTAAGGAACTAAGGATTCAGAAATAGATTCCTGTAGGGGCACCTGGGTGGCTCAGTCATTAAGTGTCTGCCTTCGGCTCAGGTCATGGTCCCAGGGTCCTGGGATCGAGCCCCGCATCGGGCTCCCTGCTCGGCGGGAAGCCCGCTTCTCCCTCTCCCACTCCCCCTGCTTGTGTTCCCTCTCTCGCTGTGTCTCTGTCAAATAAATAAAATCTTTTTTAAAAAATAGAAATAGATTCCTGTAAAACTATCCATGCCCCCAGTCTCTCTTGGACGGTCCTGACGGACTCCTGCCAGGCACAAGTGAACCTTGGTCACTAAAGGACTCCTCAGAAGTGGCTCCTCAGGGGTGCCTGGGTGGCTCAGTTGGTTAAGTGGCTGCCTTTGGCTCAGGTCATGATCCCGGGGTCCTGGGATTGAGCCCCGCACCCGGCTCAGCAGGAAGCCTGCTTCTCCCTCTCCCTCTCCCACTCCCCCTGCTTGTGTTCCCTCTCGCTGTATCTCTCTGCCAAATAAATAAATAAAATCTTTACCAAAAAAAAAGAGGCTCCTGAGACTGCATCTCCAAGAGGCCTCTCTGGGTCCTGAGCACCCAGGCCGCTGCTGACCTACAGGGGCTGGGGAGCTGCAGGCCACAGCGAGGGTGCAGGGCCTACCTTACTGCACCAATTGCCAAGTTCACCTCTGGAGCACTGGATGCTTTTTGCCCCCACCCATCTCCAAAATGAGGAAGGAGTTAGGAGCCCTGAGAGAAAGGCCAATTTCCCTGGGGAGCACCAGGCCCCTGTGCTTCCCTATTGCATCATTTTGGGGCTGCTCGATGACCTCTGCCAAGGTCAGTTTTCGGTGAGGACAGCATGCTGGGTACGCTGAGCTGCAAAAGGCTGGCAGGCGGACAGGAACATCGGAGGAGACACAGCATCAGGAAGGAGAAAAACCAGTTTGCAGAGATGCTTCCGAGGTGTTTCGGTCAGAGCCACTCCCAGAGGCCACCAGACCCCAGAGGTCTTGAATGCAGCCAGCGTGGGCCCAAGTCCAGAGAGCTGGAGGAGGGCCAGGCACGCTGGCAGTCCCAGAGGCTGAAACAGACAGCAAGATCAGGGAGATGGGATGGAGGCCTCAAAACTCAGGACACACCGACAGCCTTTATAGCCACACTTCGTTTTTGGTAGTGATTTGCCAGTCATAGAAGAGTAAAGTGCAGCTTAAGTTCACATTTAACCCTAAAGTGGCCAGCCCCACAGGTTCAGGGAGTTTATATTGACATCCAGCCCTGGGCCAGCCGTTGCCAGTTCCTGAGGTTCTAAGACCATCTCTGCACACAAGAGAAAGTACACGAGAGGTGTTCTCAGACAGCGGTTCTCAAAGGGGGAGTGCTGGAGCATCAGCATCACGTGGGAACTTGTCAGAAATGCCCATTTCCTGGCCCTACCCCAGGCCGACGGAGGTAGAAATTCTGGGGGTGAGGCCCAGCCATCGGTGTTTTAACAAAACCTGGGTTTTAAATGCTGTTCTAGGGGCGCCTGGGTGGCTCAGTCGTTAAGCGTCTGCCTTCGGCTCAGGTCGTGATCCCAGGGTCCTGGGATCGAGCCCCGCATCGGGCTCCCTGCTCCGCGGGAAGCCTGCTTCTCCCTCTCCTGCTCCCCCTGCTTGTGTTCCCTCTCTAGCTGTGTCTCTCTCTGTCAAATAAATAAATAAAACCTTTAAAAATAAATAAATAAATAAATAAATAAAAATAAATGCTGTTCTAGGGGCGCCTGGGTGGCTCAGTCGTTAAGCGTCTGCCTTCGGCTCGGGTCATGATCGCAGGGTCCTGGGATCGAGCCCCCTCGGCAGGAAGCCTGCTTCTCCCTCTCCCACTCCCCCTGCTTGTGTTCCCTCTCTCGCTGTCAAATAAATTTTAAAAATCTTTTAAAAAAAAAAATAAATAAATGCTGTTCTAAGAGGACAGTCAGTATGGAATGAGTTTGGGGAGCAAAAGGAGGAAGTGATGTGACATTAGAAGGAAGGATCTGGACAGGTCAGGAGGCCCTATTGGGGGCTAAAAACAAAGGCTAACCGAAGGCGTATTAACAGCGTGGCTCAGCATCGGGTCTGTGAGCTGGGGCACAGGAAACCCGAGCAGAGGCAGGACATAAAGGATGTGGGAGCTGGGGGCTGCTGGGAGCTTGAGTGAAGAGTGACTCGGTAAGCACGGTGTTGGAGGAAAATTCAGGAATATGTAGCGCAGAAGTAAGGAGGTGGGGTGTTCGGAGAGGCTGCCTCTCAGGGGCCGTGCCCCCCACACCCAGCTCTTCCCGTGACTCTCCTACAAGTCCCGGACCCCTCTGGGCGGGAGAATGGGTAGAAGGGAGATGGCTTCCTGGTCCTAGTCTATGTACAGGGACAAGATGTACTTTTGGAGGACTGGCACCCCCTGTTAACAGGGCAGCTCTTTTGTAAAGAGCTCAGACGTGGAACCTCCCACCTGAGGGGTTATCTTGAGAGAACAGGGTTTGGAGTCCGCCAAGAACAGAGCAGACCATGGCTCAGAAGGGATTTCCTCACCCTGTGGGCGACAGCCAAGAGGCTGACGAATGACACTTCCCGAGAAGCCACTGCCCGGAGCTGAACGTATCCTGTCTGGAGAGAGAGGCCTGGGGCTGGGGAGACTACTTCAGTCCCTCCCTCTGCCACAAGGCCCTGGGCAGGGAAACCCCGAGCTCCAGTTGCCTCTTCTGTAACATAAGGAGCGAGGTCTCCTCGGCTTCCAAGGGCCCTTCAGTGCCCCCGTGTACTATGAGACTGGAGGGAGTAGGGGAGAGAGCCCCAAGCGACCGCAGCAGTCACTGCAGAGGGACCCGAACAGGCTCCTGGGTAGCTGCCGTGCCCCGGTTTGCTGGCAGAGAGAAGGTCAAGACCTGGGTCCTGCACGAATGGGCCTGGACCCAGGCGTGCCCCTGTGCCTCGGCCCCAGCAAGTGGTGGCGCTGTGCTCTCTGAGCCGGGGACCGGAGCACCGACACGGGGGTAGCAACTCACAGGCCTCACACGGGCCTCAGGCCAGACTTTGTCTCCTCAGTCCCGTCTCTGCCCGTGGGATCTGAACGGGGAGCCTTTGGCCTCTCGGCTCTGCCCCTTGGATGACTCATCAGCCTGCTTGTCCCAACTCCGAGCGTTTGTGTGCTGTCTTCCTGTCGCGTCCTCAGAAAGGCAGCGGAGCTGAGGCCTCTTAGCCATATGCTGGGGAGGTGGCGGGCGATGTAAAGCAGCAGGACATCGCTCTCCTTTATTCCGTTCGGCCATTTCTTTCCCTAGTGCCCGTTGTCTCTCCTCCTTTTTCTGAGACAGTCAGGGCTGACATGATGGTCAGGATGCTTGGGGAATGGGGGGCCCTGGGAAGCTATGTCAGAGGGCTGAAAGGTAAGAATGGGTACTGATAAGTCAGCCAGGAGCCCCAAGTTCGAAATCCTGTTGCACAACTGCAGGGACGAGAATGTCCTTTCTTCCTGGAGCCCTTGCATGCAAAGGGCAGCGGAGTCTGAATTCAGAACCAGAAGTCCTCAATTCTCTTCCTGTCTCTGCCCACTGACATCTAAAGGCCTTCCTGCCGCTTGCCCTAAATAACTGATCTCTACAATAGGCCCCAGGCCCCCTGGTTCTGACCTCTCCTGGGGATGCCAGTGTAGACGAGGACCTCCGAAACGAGCTTTCAGGCTAACAGGTGTGATAACAGGGGTTGGCAGCTTTACGAAAACGGAAGTGGCCTTTTGCGGACTCATTTTCAGGAACTCTGCTGACTCTCGTAAGCAGGCAGTAACGGCCGGCTCCCCTGATGGAGTACTTCCTTCAGTTTTCGAGTCAGTCTCCTCTTCCTACGTGCTACATGAACGAAGGTCCTTTCAATGATGGTATGACAGCAGCCGTCCAGGGTGGTACCGGACGCAGAGCCATGCAAAGAGAGTGCCCTCTGAAAGAAGTTGAATTTCCCCTTAATTCCAAGAGTACAGTCTCAGTTCTAGAAGGGATGGTGGGGCAGTCAGTCTCCAAGCCTTCAGGATCCTTTCCTTCTGGGTCACTTCCTCCTCTGGGCTGAGCACTTGCATTCTTTGTAGTGGCCGTTCTAGTCTCCTCTTTCTTCTCCCACTAGTTTGAGGATGGACACATCTAATAGTGCAAATACTGTCCACAAAAAGTCCACCGCTCGCCATCACTTACCCGCCACACTGCAGGTATGTCAAGTTGGGGGCTTGTAGTCTATTTTGGTTGTTACTTGCAAGGGGTATATCTAGCTCAATGGGGGACATTAGCTTATTACTTCACACTGACTAGAGAGAAGTATCTCTAGAAAAGAATGGCATACCAGGCTACCCTTCTGACCACCACAAAGAGGCTTAAAAAAACAGCTGGGAATGATGGAAACACCATTAATTAAGGATACTCAACTTTTCTGCCTAATTAATTTTTTTTAAAATAACTAGCTGAGGGGCACCTAGGTGGCTCAGTTGGTTAAGCGACTGCCTTCGGCTCAGGTCATGATCCCAGGGTCCTGGCATCGAGCCCCACATCAGGCTCCCTGCTTGGCGGGAAGCCTGCTTCTCCCTCTCCCACTTCCCCTGCTTGTGTTCCCTCTCACGCTGTCTGTGTGTGTGTGTGTGTCAATTAAATAAATAAAATCTTTAAAAAAAAATTTTTTTTAAATAACTAGCTGAGGGAAGCCTGGGTGGCTCAGTCAGTTAAGCGTCTGCCTTCGGCTCAGGTCATGATCCCGGGGTCCTGGGATTGAGTCCCACATTAGGTTCCTTGATTGGCAGGAAGCTGGCTTCTCCCTCTCCCTGCCGCTCCCCCTGCTTGTGCACATACGCTCTCTCTCTGGCAAATAAATAAATAAAATATTTTTAAAAACTAGCTGAAAGATGAAGGAAGAATGTTCCAAATGTTTATGGAACACCTACTGTGGCCCATCAGAGTGAGGCATGCTCACACCTCATTTGATCCTCACAGCAGCCAAGAGGATAGAATTATCATTTCCATTTTACAAACCTGAAAACAGGTATAGAGGGGTCCCTTGATGGAAAAAATATCTGGAGATATCTATGCCAAAAAAGTGACTGCCATCTCTGGGTGATTTAGTAACCATGGAGTTTTGTTTCATGTTTAATATGAAACAACATTCCATGTCATTAAAAAAGTTAAATTTTATGAAATAATAAATATATCGAAGCCTTGGCCAACATCTTAAACTAGGATGTGACATAGCTATAAATCCATGTCCTCCAACTTCCCTGCCCTGCCCTTGACATGACATTGTCTTCTCAGGAGATAATCCCTGAGGTCAATGGGGAAGGAAGAGAAAATACCAGTATCACAAGACAGTTTCTGGGTGGCTCAGTCAGTTAAGCACGTCTGCCTTCCGCGCAGGTCATGATCCCAGGGTCCTGGGATTGAGCCCCGCATCAGGCTCCCTGCTCAGCAGAAAGCCTACTTCTCCCTCTCCCGCTCCCCCTGCTTGTGTTCCCTCTCTCGCTGTGTCTCTCTCTGTGTCAAATAAATAAATAAAATCTTAAAAAAAAAAAGACAGTTTCCATCTGACCTAGTTCTCACCGGGGCCATCCCACTAGGCCACGGGCCTGACTCTGCCCTGACACTTCTGGATGTTCCCTCCTGCTATCCAATGTGCGCTGAGGCCACAAGGCCACGGGGCTCACCTTGCCATTCTCAGTACATCCGTTTACAAAAATTCCAGACTTTCCTGCACAGCATCCCAAGTGTATGGGGTTGTGGCTGAACAGCCATAAAAATGGGCTTCCCTTTAGGCCCTGGGGCAGTGTGGCACCAATTTGAAAACGTCTAGTCCACATGGTGAAAAGTCAAAAAAAAAAAAAGGCCACTTACCATGGCCCTGGGATTTCTACAGAGAGACAAATCTGTGGCTGAAGGCCCAGACTGCTTCCTTCATCATTTCACTCTATATACCTCAGTGTTGAGAGGATCAGCAGGAGAGACATCAAGTGCTTGCAAGGTCCCTAGGTCTGTGATGGCATTCAGGCCTTCGCTTGCTGCTTGGAACTCTTTGAAAGAAAACACTGTGGTAGCGGGCACTGAGGGGAACAGCCACTGGAATGGGGGCACTTCTCCCAGGGCAAACACTGAATGCTCTCTTCCTGCTGGAGAATAAAGTTCCCTCAGCCCTGGGCTTGGTTGTTCATGTCGATAGAATGATAGCCATAGAAACTCTCTCCAGCTTAGTAATTCTCTCTAAGCTCCCTTCAGAGGACCTGAATACTCTTATTTTCCATCTTTCTTGAGAAAGAATGAGCGTAGGATTCATGGCCATCATGTGTTTGCTGAGCACCTGATACTTGAAGAACCTAGATCACCGAGGGTGGGGAAGCTGAGTAACCAGACAGATATAGAGATAGATGGATGAATAGATAACTATAGATAGATGATAGCTATATTTCCACTTTTATTGATCAAGTACTCATTGTGTATCAGTCTTGTGCTAGGCACTGAAGATACAATGCTGAACAAGAGAGACAGTTTAGATTCCTTTCTGTGAAGTAGGACACGAACCCCTCCCAAATTTCCTGTGGGTGACAAATTCCTATCATTGGTGCCTCAGAGTTTTATACTCTTTCGTCACCTCTAGGGTCAAGATCCACATGGTGACTTTCTTCAGACTGGAGATACTGGACAGGACTCCCTTCTCCTGTGGAGTTTCTGGTGTCTAAGAAGGCTTGACCGCCTGCTGAAGTTTCTCCTGCATACGCTACAAGTATACGGCTGCTCACCTGTGTGGGTTCTCTGGTGCTTAATAAGGTGGGAGTTCTGAATGAATCTTTTTCCACATTCATAACATTTAAAGGGCTTCTCTCCTGTGTGAATTCTTAGGTGTGTGTGTAGATTTGTATTGTGACTGAAGCTTTTTCCACACCATGAGCATCTGTATGGTTTTATTCCTTGGTGTGCCATTAAGTGCTTATTAAGATCTGAACTCCACCTAAACCTCTTATCACATTGTTGACATTTATAGGGCTTCTCTTCAGTGTGAATTCTCTGGTGCTTAATAAGGTCAGAGCTAACTCTGAAGCTTTTCTCACACTCCTGACACTTAAAAGGTTTCTCTCCTGCATGGCCTTTCCCTTGAAGATCCTTATGTTTTGGAAGCTCTTGTTTACAAGTTGAAAGTTTCTTTCTTTTCCTCCCTAGAAAAGCTCGGTGCCGTCTCCGTACCCTGCGTGTACCACCATGATTTTCTTTGCCTGTTGTTTTCTGGGCAACTTTCATTCTGGCCTTTCTTAATACTTTGCATCCTGATGCTTGTATTTCTAATGCAGAAAGAGATATAGGTTGGTCATTTCCAGTGTCATTTTTGAGCTTTAACCCTGTTGGAACAAACAGAAGAGTCAGCCATCTGTGTCCCAGAACAAGAAAACTATAGGAATGGAGAGAAAAATCAATGATGATTGCCTTTAAAAAACACAGAATAAGTGATTTCTGGTCCAATATGGACAAAAGGGCACGGATGCATTTCCTCCTGATCCTCCCTGCTGGGCACAACAAGCCAATGAAAGAATGCAAGCCACAACCAGCAGAGAATTCCAAAACGTGGTAAGAAGAAAGCAAAATGGTTTGGGATGCCAGGCCTAGCAGAGTAACACAGCAGGGTGTCCTACATCCCCAGAGCCGCCAGGAGAAGGCAACCCGAGCTAGCATCTTCCAACCCTCAACCTAGCAACACAAAGTTACCTAGACAGCCTTAGCTCTGAATGAGAAGCCTGCCAATATCAGAACCCCAGTTAAGAGACACCAAAGTGGGCAGGCGGAACGAGCAAGAGGCACCTAGCCACAGTGGCCTGGCCTAGGAAGCCTCTTCATCCCTGAGGGTCTGAGACTCCCCTTTCCCACTGAGAGGCACTCTGGCCTGTGTAAATACCTTCCTCACCCTCAGGCGATACCAGCAGGGACATATGGGAGCCCTAGCAGTACCACATAAACCAAGGAAACCACAATACCACCACAAAGGCTCTGAAAATTAAACGGTCACTAGAGGGGCGCCTGGGTGGCTCAGTCGTTAAGCGTCTGCCTTCGGCTCAGGTCATGATCCCAGGGTCCTGGGATGCCCCAGCCATCGGTGTTTTAACAAAACCTGGGTTTTAAATGCTGTTCTAGGGGCGCCTGGGTGGCTCAGTCGTTAAGCGTCTGCCTTTGGCTCAGGTCATGGTCCCAGGGTCCTGGGATCAAGCCCCGCATCGGGCTCCCTGCTCCACGGGAAGCCTGCTTCTCCCTCTCCCACTCCCCCTGCTTGTGTTCCTGCTCTTGTTGTGTCTCTCTCTGTCAAATAAATAAATAAAATCTTAAAAAAAAAATAAACTGTCACTAGAAGTATAACCCACGAAAGTAGGAAAGAACTATGTGCTAAACTAAAACAGGGTGACTGTTAAATTAAAATATTTAAAAAGGACCCAGACTCTTCTAAAATAATAGACAAAATATCAGGATACAATCAAAAATCATCCGTCAGGCCATGAAACAAAAAAAAAATCACAACTGGAGTGAAAAAAAGCAATCTAATAAAAATGGCATCAGACTGGAAGAAAAGACAACAGGAAGGGCGCCTGGGTGGCTCAGTCGTTGGGCGTCTGCCTTCAGCTCGGGTCATGGTCCCAGGGTCCTGGGACTGAGCCCCGCATCGGGCTCCCTGCTCGGCGGGAAGCCTGCTTCTCCCTCTCCCTCTGTCTGCCGCTCCCCCTGCTCGTGCTCTCTCTCTCTCTAACAAATAAATAAATAAAATCTTTTAAAAAAAAGAAAACAAGAAAGAAAATCAAATTCCAGGGGTGCCTAGCCGGCTCAGTCAGTGGAGCAGGTGACTCTTGATCTCAGGGTCGTGAGTTCAAGCCCCACGTTGGGTGTAGAGATGACTAAAAAATAGAATTTGTAATAAATAAATAAATAAGAAAAAAAAGAAAATGAAATTACAATATATCAAAATATGTGGAATGCAGCTAAAGAAGTGCTCAGAGGACAAGGTACAGCCCTAAGTGCTTACAATAGAAAAGGGGGAAGGTCTCAAATCAATAATCTAGTTTCTACTTCAATAAACCAGAGTAAAAAGCAAGTTAAAGAAAGGAAATAATAAAGCTCAGAGCAAAAGTCACAACCGAACAAAAAGCTTGTTCTTCAAAAAAATTAATAAAATTGATAAACCTCTATCACAACTGACAAAAATAAAAGGAGGGAAAATCCAAATCACCAGTATCAGGAAGGAAATTGGATACATCCCTACACATCCTGCAGCAACTAAAAGGATGGTAAGAGGGACACCTGGGTGGCTCAGCCCGTTCATCTGACTCTTAATTTCGGCTCAGGTCATGACCTCAGGATCTTGAGATCAAGCCCTGCTTCAGGCTCTGCACTCAGCAGGCAGTCTGCTTCTCTCCCTCTCCCTCTCTCTCTGCCCCTCCCCCTGCTCACACACTCTCTAAAAAATAAATAAATCTTTAAAAAAATAATAAAAATAAATAAAAGGATGATAAGATAATACTATAAGCAACCTTATGTTCATGACTTTTAAAAGTTAGGAAAAAATGGACCAATTCTTCAAAACCACAAACTAACAGAATTCAACCAACATGAAATAGATCATCTGAATAGCACTATCACCATTAAACAAACTGAATTCAGGGCTCCTGGGTGGCTCAGTTGGTTAAGCGACTGCCTTCGGCTCGGGTCGTGATCCTGGAGTCCCGGGATCGAGTCCCACATCGGGCTCCCTGCTCGGCAGGGAGTCTGCTTCTCCCTCTCCCACTCCCCGTTTGTGTTCCCTCTCTCGCTGTGTCTTTCTCTGTCAAATAAATAAATAAAATCTTAAAAAAAAAAAAACAAATTGAATTCATAGTTTAAAAGCTTCCCCCCCAAAATCCAAGTCCATATGGTGAGACTGGAGGATTCTACCAAATATTTAAAGAATTAACACCAATTTTACACACTCTCTTCCAGAAAGGAGGAGGAAATACTACCCAACTCATTTTATAAGGCCAGTATTACCCTGATAGCAAAATCATATAAAGACAATACTAAAAAAGAAAACTACTGGGGTGCCTCGTGGCTCAGGTGGTTAAGCAGCTGACTCTGGATTTTGGCTCAGGTCATGGTCCCAGAGTCCTGGGATTGAGCCCAATGTCAGGCTCTGCGCTCAGCAGGGAGTCTGCTTGGGGATTCTCTCTCCCTCTGTCCCTCCCCTCCCACCCCTGCTCATGCACCCATGTGCATGCTCTCTCTCTCTCTCTCTCTAAAATAAATAAATCATTTTTTAAAAAAGAAAACTACAGACTAACATCTCCCATGAACTTAAATGTAGAAATACTCAACAACATACTGGCAAACAATGTAACCATATGTAAGAATTATACACCAGGATCAAGAAAGATTTACTGCAAGTATGCAAGGTTGATTCAACATTTGAAATCAATCAACGTAACGTAACATATCAACAAGCTTTGAAGATCATACATCTATCAAAAGACACAGGAAAGTGTTTCACAAATTCCACATCCGTTCATGATAAGAACACTAAGTTAGGAATTATATTGACTCGATAATAGAGTATCAACAATAAAAAAACCATACTAACATAAATAGGTAATGGTGAAAAACTTAACGTTTTCATGATAAAATTGGGACAAGGTAAGGATGTCTGCTCTTTCCACTCTTATTCAACATAGCAGGAAGCTGGAGCTACTGCAGTTACGGCATTAAAAAGAAATTAAAAGGCAGTGCAGATAATGTGATTATCTATGTGTAAAAATCTCAAGGAATCTACAAAAAAAACCTCTTAGAAATAATAAGTGAGTTAGTAGGATCACAGAATACAAGATCAAAATACAAAATCAGGGGCGCCTGGGTAGCGGCTCAGTCGTTAAGCGTCTGCCTTCGGCTCAGGTCATGATGCCAGGGTCCTGGGATCGAGTCCCGCATCGGGCTCCCTGCTAGGAGGGAAGCCTGCTTCTCCCTCTCCCGCTCCCCCTGCTTGTGTTCCCTCTCTCGCTGTGTCTCTCTCTGCCAAATAAATAAATAAAATCTTTAAAAAAAAAAAATACAAAATCAGTGGCATTCCTATGTAAAAAAACAATGAACACACAGAAACCAAAATTAAAAATAGTACCATTTACAAATGTTCCAGTGAAAATGAAATGCTTTGGCCTATATTTAGCAAAACACACAGAGGATCTGTACACTGAAAATTACAAAAAGTTGATGAAAGACATTAAAGAAGACCTAAAATAAATAGACACACACTGTGTTCATTGATCAAAAAAATCAACATAGTAAAGACATCAATCCTCCTCAAACTAATACATAGGTTTAATGTCCTATCTAGCAAAATCCCAATTCTTGTAGACATAGATAAGCTTACTCTAAAATGTACATGGAGGGGCGCCTGGGTGGCTCAGTCGGTTAAGCGTCTGTCTGCCTTCGGCTCAGGTCATGATCCCAGGATCCTGGGATCGAGCCCCACATCGGGCTCCTTGCTCAGCAGGGAGCCTGCTTCTCCCTCTCCCATTCCCCCTGCTTGTGTTCCTGCTCTCGCTATCTCTCTCTCTGTCAAATAAATAAAATCTTTAAAAAAAAAAAAAAAATGAACCTCATCCTAAACTTCACACCTCATATAATAATTAACCCAAAATGGATCATGGACTTAAATACAAGACTATAAAACTTTTAGGAAAAAATAGCAGAAAATTTTAGGGATCTAGGGTTAGTCCAAGTTCTAGCCTTGACACCAAAAATACAATGTATAAAAGGAAAAAATGAAAAATTGGTCCTCATCAAAATGAAAACCTTTTACTCTGTGGAAGCCCACAGGAAGAGGATTAAAAAGACAATATACAGACTTGGAGAAACTATTTGCAATTGACATATTCGACAAAGCGCTAGAATCTATAATATGTAAGAAACTCTCAAAGGGTGCCTGGGTGGCTCAGTTGGTTAAGCGACTGCCTTCAGCTCAGGTCATGATTCCAGAGTCCTGGGATCGAGTCCCACATCGGGCTTCCAGCTCAGCGGGAAGTCGGCTTCTCCTCTGACCCTCTCCCCTCTCATGCTGTTTCTCTCTCTCTCTCTCAAATAAATAAATAAATAAAATCTTTATAAAGAAACTCTCAAAACTCAACAGTTAAAAAACAATCCAGTTAAGATGTGGGTGAAAGAGATTTCACTGACGAGAAAATAGAGACGGCAAATAAGCGCATGAAAAGCTATAAAACATCACTGGCCATTAGGGAAACGCAAATCCAAATCACAACGCGGTAACACTACACGCCAATCAGAATGGCAAACATAAAATGGAGATAATATAAACACTGCCAAGGACATGGAGAAACTGGACCACTCATCCTTTGCTGCTGGGAATGTGGAATGGTACAGTCACTGTGGAAAACAGTTTGGCAAGTGTTCAGGAAATTAAACATGTAACTGCCATATGAACCAGCAACTGTACCCTTAAGGCATTTATTCCAGAGAAATGAAAACTTATCTACAAAAAATCCTGCACACAAATGCTCCTGATAGCTTCATTCACACTAGCCCCAAACTGAAGACAGCAAAGATCTCTTTTCAGTGGTGAATGGTTACACAAACTGTGGTCTCTCAACATCATGGCATGCTACTCAGTATTAAAACAAACAAACAAACAAACAACTATTGATACACACAACAATTCAGATCAATTTCCAAGGAATTATTCTGAATGAAAAAAGTTAATGCCAAAGGGTTACACATTTTACGGTTCTATTCATGTAACACTTTTGAAACGGCAAAATATCAGAAATGTAGAGCAGATCAGGGGTTGGCATGGGTCGGTGACGGGGTGAGGTATAGCGGACATGTGTGTGATGATAAAAGGGCAACAAGAAAGGTCCTTGCGGTAATATAACTGTCCAGTATCTTGACTGCAGAGGTGAACATGCAAACCTACACTTGCAATAAAACTTTACAGAACTAGGGGCCCCTGGGTGGCTCAGTCGATTAAGCCTCAGACTCTTGATTTCGGCTCAGGTCATGATCTCAGGGTCATGAGATTGAGCCCTGCGTCGTGCTCCCCACTCAGTGGGGAGTCTGCTGGAGAATCTTTCCCTCCGCCCCTCCCCCTGCACACGCTCTCTCTCTCTCTCTTCCTAAAATAAATAAATCTTAAAAAAAAAACTTTACTGAACTAATTACACACACAGACAAAATGGAAAATATGAAGGTCAGAAGACTGTATCAATATCAATATCCTGGTTGTGACATTATATGATACTTTTTGCAAAAGTTATCATTGAGGGAAACTGGGTAACGTGTAGACGGGTTCTCTTTGTATGATACTTTAAATTTCCATGTGAATCTACAGTTATCTCAAGAAGAAGTTCAGTAAGAAAAACCCAGGAGTAGAATCTTGGAGTGTTAATCCCCTGTAAAGGTCCTCATTAAGGAACATTTCTCTTCTTCCCGTGTATATACTTACCTGTAGGAGACTCTCCAAGACTGTCCTTGAACTCTTGGGGACCTTGGACCTATGGTTCTCTTCCTTGTTCTAAGCAGATTACTTCAGGTTTAGGGGCTAACAATAATGCTCTGAGTATAAAACCTTGAGGTCGTGGGCTGCCATCCTAATTCCAGACTCTTTTTCAGGAAGAGTGAATGACTCTTTCATTTACTCCGAATGTTTAAACGGGCAGAATCTTAGATTCAGCACCTTCTTTCTAGTCTACAGTGATTGTGGGTGGAGACGCAAGGAGGAAGTGGAGAAGGAAGCCTCAGGAGGGCACGTGGAATGGGAATCCAGTGCTACTGAAGCAGACAGGGTCAGGGATGACGGCAGCTTAGACGAGGCTGGTAAGAGCAGCAGACGGGGAGACATGCTGGTAAGTCAGGATCTATTCTGAATCATCTGGATATGCCTGGCCTTTCCCCCACACCATCAAGGTGAGACCCAAACAGCTACTGGAACACGGGGACTCTCCCACAGAAGATCGTCTTCCATAAACTGCGGCCAGATTACTCAACTTCTACACAAAGGAAAGGAAGAATCTTTACCTAGAGAGATGACAGTCTCATAGTTCTCCTGCATTACATCATTGTAAAGGATCTTCTGAGTAGGGTCCAGTAACTTCCATTCTTCCTCAGAAAAGGACACTGCCACATCTTCAAATGTCAACAGGCTCTAAAGAAGAGAATGGGTTTCAGTTCAGTACTTGCCACCACAGAAGCCTTCCTATCACTCATCTCTGAACTACACAGCAGGCCAGTCGCCGAAGAAGAGTATTAAGATTCGGGGGGGGGGAAGTAAGATGGCAGAAAAGGAAAAAGCCCGAGATCAGTAAACAGCGTGCGAGGGGCCTGGTCCCCACCGTGCCCAGCCTAGTCGCCTAGAGGTGAACATCCGGGGCTAACGTGCCTCAGAGCACCTGCCGAGCACTGTGGGTCATGGGCAACAAAGAAAAGCACAGACAAGGCCAGGTGCAGGCTGCCTGAAAAAGCTGGGAAGTACAGCTCACCTGGAACTCAGGCAAGATGAGCTCAGATGCCATCTTCCAGTTTGGGGGGCTTTTCTGCTCAGAAAAGGCTAGAATCTGTTGAGCAGGCATAGCTGTGGATGGAAAAGAGCCAGAGAAAATGTCTCTCTTTTGTGTTTACAAATACCCTGAGCTGATTTCTAGAACACGGAACCTCAGGAGTCCTTCAGTAAGGATAGCTCACCTTTACAAGTGTATGTGTGGTGCCAGAGGTGGTCTTCTCATTGGAAATGAGAACCAAGTATCTACCACTCCAAAGAACTGGTTCCCCAGCTGGCTGTTTCCCCCCAGATTTCGTGAGAGAAATTAATGAAAGGAAATCCATTATTTTTTTTTTTTCCTCTCATAAAATAGTTTACCGGGCTAGGCAAGAACTAGAGGTGACCGAAAATGAAAGACTCAGGTCCTCCAGTGTAGCTGTTTCTGTCTTTTTTTTTTTTTCCCCCTGGGGCACAATTCTCTCCCCCTTTTGCCATGATGACCCATGTCTGATCCCAGTTTCTTCTCTAACATAGAAGGGTGATGACCCCACCTGTCCCTAGTCCATCTTCTCTCCAGTTTCTAAGGAGCAAGGTCCATGGTGTGAATACCAGGGTTCTCTGGTTTGGACATGTGTGCACCCCAGGCTGACCCTCACCTTCACCCACCATTGGCCTATTGTCCTCGCACATGAGAGACATCCTAACAACTGGCAAGGCTGGGCACCTGGAACATTCCCATGACATTCCAGCTGAACCGATTCCTATCACGGCGCCCAGGAGAAGAGAATTATTATGAAGCTCCTCACCTCTTTCATATACAGGCTGGGTTTCTTTGTGAGTATTCCAGCCCAGCTGTTCCTGTAGTACCCGGTATGTATTCCAACATTCTTTCTGGAACATACCCATTGGTTGGGGCTCTGCTGGCTTCCACTTAAAGCCTGGGGCCACTGCTGTTCCTCCCAAGGGCACTGCCTCCTTTCCCAGCTCATGGATTGTGACCTAGAAATAATCCCCATCCTCATTAGCACAGAACTTTTCATTTGGGGGTGGTGGTGGAGGGATGAACAAGAGTAGAGCCCGGATTTGGGAAGTTGTGACATTCAAGGAAGTAATAAAAAAAACTAAAGAGATATTGTGCCACCATTTCCCCACAAAGAACCATACACATCATCTGGGGCAATCAGACAGCCACAGCTCAGGCCACTGGCAGGGTGGGGGCACACTGCATCCTGTCATGGTGCCCTCACTGGCTTGCGCTCTTGCCTTGGACCCTTGCCTAAGGGCATTTTTAACTTCTCAGTTTTCTCTAAAACAGAAGGAGTTGAATAAAAAAAAAAGATTCCCAGGAACGCCTGGGTGGCTCAGTCGGTTAAGCACCTGCCTTCCGCTTAGGTCATGATCCCAGGGTCCTGGGATCGAGCCCTGCTTCGGGCTCCCTGCTCAGCAGGGGAGTCTGCCTCTCCCTCTGCCGCTCCCCCTGCTTGAGCTCTCTCTGACAAATAAATAAAATCTTTAAAAAACATAAAAATAAAAAAAGATCCCCAGCCAGTCAGATTTTCCAATCCTTCCACAGCCAGGGAAGGATTTCATGGAGAAAGGGGACGCAGCGGAGGAAAAACTGGAGGAAAGTTTGGACTCTCACTTCCTTCTATGTGATTCCATTGTAGTAAAACGCCAAAAACATACCCTGCCCTGTCCTCCTCAAAGTGGGCTCCCGAGGAAAGGAAGGGTGCTGCCATCTCCCAAGGGCATACCCTGGTTCCCCACTTCCCAGCAAGGCCAAGGGCAGACCACTGAGGGAGGGCAATGGAGGCTCTTTTCTTCTGGCCCAGAGATAGGCGCTCCCACTAGAGAGGGCCCTACCCCTCTTGGCACCCTGATTCTGTCCACTCCCCTCTTGGCAGTTTTCTTCTTTCCGTATCCTTGCTTCCTTTTTTCTTTCCATTTCTTCTCCTTGTAGTCTACCCAAAGTTGTCTGATTAATACTTCTGTTTGCCGCCCTCTCTCTCTTTTGATCTCTAAGTGCTGTGCATTTTTTTTTTCAGATTGCCCTCCCCCCTTTCCCAACTCTGCCTTGCCTTTTATTTCTCTGTTTCTGAGAACTCAAGTCCTCTCTTCCTTGGCCACGCCAGCTGAGGCCCACCACCCCCAGTTTGCCCTGGCCCGAAAGAGGGCAAAATGCATTTCTCTTTTCCAAGGGCCAAGAAAGATGGCCAGGGACTCTGAAACCTGTCATCCAGTACGGCTGCACATCTGTGGCTTCAGATCCTGCCTGGCTGTCCCCAAGGAATGACAGAAGAGTGACCTACTCCACCTTGTTCCTCCACTGCCCCTCCCCACCCAACCTGGATAATTCTACCTTTACCCTATTTCATTGTCCACAGAAAGGATCTCCTCACCTCATCACTTATTCCATCAGGTTCTCTCTGAAAGCGCTCTACCAGGGCCACAGCCTCTCTGATGCTCTGTGGACGGTACTTCTGCACCCAGGTCTGGGTCTCCCTGGGTAGAATAGTCAGGAACTGCTCTAGCACCAGCAGTTCCAAGATCTGCTCTTTCGAGTGGATTTCTGGCCTCAGCCACTGGTGGCATAATTCCTGAAGTTGGCTGACAGCCTCAAGTGGTCCAGGCGCTTCATGATAATAGAAGCTCCGAAAGTGCTGGCGAGCGCTCTCAGGACCAAGACTGTCCGTTTGTGGGCTGGATTTCTTACTCTCACTGGAGCTCTCTTTCAGAGACCCCTCCGTCCCCCACAAAGCCTCCATGTGTGGGTACAAGCATGCATTCACCTCCAGATGTCTCATCATCATTTGCTCTAGGAACAGTTTTACTCCTATGTGTGACATCCTCCTGGTGCCACCTTTGACAACTGAGGCCTTGTCAGGTTTGGTATAAAACCAATGAGTGGATCTTCTCCCCAAGGGCACTGAGGGAGGGGAGAAAAAAAGTACATGTCAAGAAGAAAGCCACATGACACATATTTCCTTGCTATTTATAGTTATCAGAGAAGAATGAACAGAAAAAAACCTGTCCAGTCTACCCTTTAAAATCAACTGCCAAGTATTAGGACACTCACGATGACAGATTACTTCAGGACCTATACTTCTTTTTGTCACTCAGCTTTGAAACAAAGCACAGCTCAGAGAAGACAAATGTCAACTGATAACTTTCCTTTTTTTTTTTCTTAAAGGTCGAGGAAAAGGTGGTGGATGAAAAAACTGTCGCCCACTCGCTAAAAGGAGCTTTGAGAATATCCAATATTTAATCTGCGTGCTTCCTGTCCCATCTTCACAAATAGGGCATATCTGAGTTTCTCTAAATTTTAACAGATCTCGCCGTCTTTTGTCTTTAGTTAGGGGGAAACAACTACTTGCCCCTTCATCCTCTTAAGAAGACTGAAACCTTTACTTCATGGAACATTTGATAGTCTCCTTTCCATTGTATTAATACCGGCAGGAGAACTGAGGCAACCACATCAGAAAAGAAGTAAAGCAATTAGGGAAAAAAGTAACCTTATCCCTCTCAGCAAATACCCCCCAACTGGGCAACCAGATGTCAACATTTTGCGGGGGGGGGGGGTACTTTTTGGGAAGATTATCAAGGGCACGGTGCAGATTTGTACCTGTGTATTAACTTTTTGCTTACTT
Source organism: Neomonachus schauinslandi (assembly GCF_002201575.2). NCBI lineage: Eukaryota > Metazoa > Chordata > Mammalia > Carnivora > Phocidae > Neomonachus > Neomonachus schauinslandi. The sequence goes on from NC_058419.1 coordinate 16,134,427, forward strand.
TACTGGAAAGACAAGTTGGCCTTGCTTACCAAATACAATGTCAGCTTGTAAAAAATGAAAGAGAAAGGGTGATCATTAAGGGTCTTCTGAGACAGGACGGGTCCTAGTAAAGGTAACCCTTCTCCTGACTTTACACTTCCTCAGGGGCACACAGATCTTTAAGTAAGGGTAAGGGTGGCCTTGAGAGGCTGCTTTCCCGAGGTATTCCAGCACAAACGGCAACAAAGTTCTTTTGAGGATGCCACGGGTATTCAGAGAAATGCCTGGTTCCTTGCAGCCTATGCAGGCTCAGGAGGTATGGGGGCGCCTCCTCTATTTCCATGTGGGCAGAAGCTAACGCCTTTGAAGCTGAAAGGCCCCTTTCTCCGGCGACGGGACCATCAGCCAGCGGAAACGGGGGAGTTTCGCCGGGTGCAGCGGGAGACACTGCTGCCCCCCCGCCCGCCGGCCCCCCACGAATCCGCGACGCTTCCGGGCACTCCGCGGGCGGCCGGCCCCCGAAGGTGCCCGGGCAGCGTCCCCGGGCTGCACGTGCACCTGGGGGACAAAGAGGTTGCTGGCGGAGGCTGCACGGGGCGCTCGGAGCCCGCGCACCCGCCCGGCCCGCGCCGCCGCGGGGCTGGGACCGCCCGACGCGCCGCAGGAGGCTGCCGGCTCCGCCCCCCCGCCCCGCTCAC
>NC_058419.1:16150103-16214894 GCF_002201575.2 Neomonachus schauinslandi
ACCAGGAGAGAATGGGAGGTCGTCAATCCTGACTTCCCACGGCAGGTGATTCCCCGAAGGTCTTGCCAGTGTTACCTCACACTGACCCCAGGGGCAGGGACTTAGAAGGAAGGAGCTGGGCCAGCTTTATCTGCCCCCAGTCGGCACACACGCACGTGTGCACCAGGCTCTGCGCTGAGTGCTTTATATTTCATTTTATTTTGGGTTTATTTTTTTTGTGCCGGGTGTTTTACCCGTGATGTTCCGTGCAGCACCAACTCATGCAAGCAGCAGACAAGAGCTCCGCCTGGGACGTTTGCCAGCAGGGGCGCAAGACTGGGGGCTGGGCGAGGGCTCCCCTTGGGGTGCCTTTCTAGTGCCCCCCGAGTGTCCGGGGCTGCTCACTGTCCTGGGCTCAAGGCGCAATGCCTCAAGGAAGCGCAACAGCGGTTTGATGAGCCGGGCAGATCCGCCTGGGGGAGGTTACAGTGTGGAGGGGGGTGACACCCTGAAACCTGGGTTTAATAGGATAAAAAAGAGCCTAATTCTTAGGCGTCGATATAAAATAGAACTACATGTGACTGGGAAATTCCAGAAGGAGAGGAAAAAGAAAAAAAAAAAAAAGATGGGTAGCCAGAAAGGGATCTGGGGTCCAGAGGAAGATGAAGTGAAGAAGGCACACCCCGAGCGGCAGGTGCCCCGCCACGAGCGGCAGCAAACCCTGCCTCCGTCGTCCACAGACAGACTCCGACGAGCCCGGCGCCCGGAGGTGGGGGTCTGGACTCCTGTCTGTCTCTGGCACCCCCCGAAGGGGCTGGGCTCAACTTGGGGCAGCACAGCGGCTGAAGAGTGACGTGGAGACAGTGGAGACCGTCCCGGGCAAAGGAAACAGGGGCTGTGACCCCTTTGCAGAATTAGTGACGATGTTTTCACAGCTGTGACTCACTTCCTGTACTTGATGCATGCAAGCAAATGGAAGGGTTATTCCTTCCTCCCTGTGCTTTGATGCGCTTCGGGTCGTAAGGCACATGGGTCTTGTTTTATGGGGTTCCCTCTCCCCCCCTTTTTTTGCATCCCTGGGTGAGCATGAACCATGATTTTTGTTAAGACTTTCCCCAGCTGTTTCTCATGAGGACTCTGCTACATACAGAAAAGCTGGAAACATTGGGCAATGCACATTGTATCCCCTCCACCAAAATCCAGCGATTAGCTTTTTGTCATATTTTAGGGGCACTATTTTACATTTCTGCGTAATAGTTCATCACGCTGACGCATCGTACTTTATTTAGACAATCTCCTAATTTGGATATAGCCCTTGGTTCCCAATTTCCAAAATGATAAGGAATGTCTGATGAAAATCCCTGAGCACACAGACCCTCCTTCCCAAATGACAGGACAGCTGATAAGCTGGAACACTGAGCCAGTTCCCCTGAAATTTTTGTCATTAGAGAAGGGTCTAAAGATACTAATGGAGAATAGATATATAAGAGAATTAAAAAAAAAAGTACCTTGAAATTTTGAGGAGTCAAAAACTTAGAGGGAGGGGCGCCTGGGTGGCTGAGTGTTAAGTGTCTGCCTTTGGCTCGGGTTGTGATCCCAGGGTCCTGGGATCCTTCCCGCATTGGGCTCCCTGCTAAGCGGGAAGCCTGCTTCTCCCTCTCCCGCTCCCCCTGCTTGTGTTCCCTCTCTTGCTGTGTCTCTCTCTGTCAAATAAATAAATAAAATCTTTAAAAAAAAAAAAAAACTTAGAGGGGCACATGGGTGGCTCATTCGGTTAAGTGTCTGCCTTCGGCTCAGGTCGTGATCTCCGGGTCCTGGGATCAAGCCCCACATCGGGCTCCCTGCTCAGTGGGGAGCCCGCTTCTCCACTCCCCCTGCTTGTGCTCTCTCTCTGTCAAATAAATAAATAAAATCAGAGGGAGGCAGAGGGAGAAGCAGGCTCCCTGCTGAGCAAAGAGCCTGACACAGGACTCAATCCCAGAACCCTGGGATCATGACCTGAGCCCAAGGCAGACACTTAACTGACTGAGCCACCCAGGTGCCCAATAAATAAAATCTTTAAAAAAACAAAAACAAAAACAACTTAGAGCAGGCACAGTATCTGAGATGGATTCTGTTGGGGGGGGGGGCTATCACTGGATTCTACTCCTTCCACCTGCCATAGGGCGTCCACTATGGTGCAGCCTCCCTTACTTAAGCTCTTCCAGCTGAGGCTTGAGAGCAAGGCTACTGCGCCACGTGGCCGATGTGGAGCTGCTCCCAGACAAGGCAACGTGAGATCAAGGGATGCCTGTTAGCAGAGCCATGGAATAGAGTGCTAACCTTAAAGATAAAAACTGCTGGTTATTTTACCAGCGAAAGTTGGGTTTATTTGGGAATAGCAGAGAATTGCGATCCAGGGCAAACAAGCTGTGGTAAAGCCATAGGCAGGTCTGGGGAACAAAGGAGAGGTAGGCTTTTTTTTTTTATTTGTCAGACAGAGAGAGAGCAGGACAGGCAAAGGGAGAAGCAGGCCCCCTGCTGAGCAAGGAGCCCGATGCAGGACTCGATCTCAGGAGCCTAGGATCATGACCTGGGCCGAAGGCAGACGCTTAACCGAATGAGCCATCCAGGCGACCCGAGAGGTAGGCTTTTTTAAGGAGAAAAGGGGTAAATTGGGAAGGCTGTTATAAACTAAAAGTCCACTGGAGTAAACTGGGGGTTCCGAGTATGATGCCTGAGCTGTTGTGGGGTGGGGGAATAAGGAGAGTATCTCTTCCTCTGGCTGGAGTACTAGAGTGGTATCCACGTGCAAGTTCAAGTCCATGTATGGTCAAGTCCGGCTGTTCCTGTTAGGTTTGCAATTGACCGAGAGTCGAAGGGGCTGAGAGGTCCCTCTGCCAAAGCCTCCGGACTCCGTTTTAGTGAGGCTTCCCATTACTCATTTTCACAAAAGGGGCAAATATGGGCTTGCTGAGAACAGGTTTCATGGGGGAGAAGGGGAGCGGGGCCACATTTGAGATGTTGGCGGGAGGAAAATGTGGAGGGTGGGGGTGAGACATGTCAATGATCTCAAGCAAAAGAACCCTCTGCAGGTGGCAGGAAGAGCCCCTAGGAGAGGAGCCCGCAGCAAGGAGGAAGGGCACTGGGGGGGGGGCGGGGAACACAGTAGCATCTTCCATACCACCTGGTTCCATCATCCTGTCTCCCGTGGCCCCCTGGCGGGGGGGAGAGAAGTCAGAGGACAGATAATGATGAAGGGGAGAGAAATCCCAATGACAGCAGCATCCCTACTCTGTAGCGTCCTATGGATTATTACCACATGGTATGCCTTCCCCCAAACCTGGCCCTTGCTCCTCAGGGCTACATACTCTAAAGAGGAGGCAACTGGGGGTTACTAATGTCTGAAATGATGGGGACACAGGCAAGGAATAACAGCTCTCTTCCCCGCTGGCTTGCAGGGCTCCAAGCCTCCTATCATCCAGCTGGCCCTCCACCAACCTCGAAAAGGACTCTATTCCCCACCATGTCCGAGGCTCCCTCCGGACACAGAGATACCTTGTGACTGGGGCATGAGCGAGGGACATGCCATCACAGCCAGCACCCAGCCCAGGAAGCACTCTCCTTTTCAACCTAGCCTGAGATTCCCCACTCCCAGACAGGCACCCTGAAACCAAGGGACACCAGCAAGGGGGAATCCCACCGCAACAGAGAGCCTGCCCAGCAACCCTCTCCTTCACGGCTGGGCCCGAAAATGCCCACCCCGAGACGCCCTGCTGCCGGGAGGCACCAGCACAGAGAATCGGGCCCCAACAAGGGCTTGGCCCACAATGTTCCCCACCTTCCACTGGCAGAGGGCATCCTGCCTCCCAAAGCTCCCAACACTGGAAACATTGCTTTTTCTGAAGGCAGTGGGATCCCTTCCCCCACCGAGAATCATGAGGGAGGCTGGCCTGGATGGGTTTCTTCTATTTCCTCAAGCAAGATCCGCAGGCACACGTGGAAGCCCCAGCAGCAGCATAAACCAAGCATACCAAAATTGCAGCACATAGGGGCGCCTGGCTGGCTCAGTCAGCGAAGCATGCCACTCTTCATCCCTGGGTCATGAGTTCGAGCCCCACACCGGGTGAAGAGATTACTTAAAAAAAAAAAAAAAAGAAAAGCACCACAGAGGCTCTGAAAATCATCTCGTCCTTACAAGCGCAGCCCTCAAGAGTAGCCCAGGACCTGCAGGCCAAACCATACAGGAGGACTGCTTGCTAAAATACAATAGTTTGAATAGAACCCAATGGCTCCTAACATAATACCCAAAATGTCCAGGCCACAATGGAAAATCATCCTTCATACAAAGAACCAGGAAATTCTCAACCTGAATGAGAAAGGACAATCAAGTGCCTCTAACTCCCAAATTAATTAGATGTCAGAATTATCGGATAAAGCATCGATCATAAAAATAGCAATTACATGTTCATACCAGCTTCTTTGTAATAGCCAATGGCTAGGAACAACCCAGATGTCCTTCACCGGGTGACTGTTTCAACAAACTGCAGTCTATCTATACAAACATAAAAAGAAACAAATATTGTTACACAGAATGACTTGCAAAAGTCTCCAGGGAATTATGCTGAGTGGGGGGGGGGGGGGAGCCATTCTCAAAAGGTTACAGATGATAGGATTCCAATTATAAAACATTCTTGAAATGACAAAACTATATGAAGGGAGAACAGACCGGGGCACCTGGGTGACTCAGTTGGTTGAGTGCCCAACTCTTGATAGCAGCTCAGGTCTTGATCTTAGGGTCGTGGGGTCAGGCCCTGCATTGGGCTCCTGGGCATGGAGCCTACTTAAAAAAAAAAAAAAAAAAAAGGGAAACAGAGACGTGGGGGGCGGGGGGCAGAGATCAGGGACTGGATAAAAGAGCTGGATGGGCAGGAGGAGGCGGGGTTGGGTTTGAGTCTCTAAAAGAGCGACCGGAGGGCTTCTTGCAGGGATGAACTGTCCTCTATCCAGACTGTATTCATGTCAATATCCTGGATTGTAGTATAGTTTGTGCAAGATGTTACCAATGGTGAAACTACCTAAAGGGTAAAGGATACCCGTCCATTTTTCCAATTGCATGTCAATCTATAATAATGTCAAAATTAAAAGTTTACTGCAAAAGAGGGACACTACTAAGAAATTCATCCTCCTCCAGAAAAATCCAAACCACTCTTTCTGAGGTCCTTCCAGAAACTGACTTCAGAAACTCCCTCTTGTTCGCAGCTATGTTCTACGGGCTGGTGTCAGGGAGGCCATTCCAAAGCCCTCCTCCCCTCCCACCCGCCCATTCTGTTCCTCACCTGCATCCTTTACTGCTTGTGGGTTCTTCTGGAGCTGAGGCTTCGTGGCTAATGCAGCGGGGGCTTCCCTGAGTGTCACCGGGCTCCCGCTTGAAGCTCAGCGACTTGCATGCTGTTCCCTGAAGCAAAGGCTGCTTTAAAAGCATTTTTGTTCTCAGCCCATTGTTTGTGACCTAAAATCACCCTGCCATCACTTACCATCATAAAAGGGCCCACCAAGGCAAGGGAAATTATGACAAGGATCTGAAGGCAGAGTCCACAGAAGACCATGGTCGGTCACTCTGGACACAACAAGAGAAAAAGAATGGCTTCAACTCCAGCGGTTTGAGCGAACATGTGAGTACGTGACTGTCTGTGGGGGGCGCGGGGGGTCCCCCTTCCCACTGCACACCTTTCCCGCACAGATCTCCTGAAGTTCTGCACTCCCTCTTTCCCTCGCCCCCTTTGCCGGTCGCCCCCGTGCCTCACCGCTAGGTAGGCTAGCCTGGGGGGCCCGGGGAGCCTGACCTCCGAGCCTCGGGGCCAAACAGTTTCTCTGACCGCACCATTAACCGAGACCCAGCTCCGCGGACGAGGCCGCACCGCTGACCCCGACAGAAGCACAGCGAAGCGCTGGCTGGTTTAGAGACGGGTGTCCCTCTGTCGCGCAGGCTGCAGGCACAGGCTCTGCACGGGCACGAGCCCACTGCCGGGCCCCACGCCAGTCTGGACCCGCTCCGTTTCCGACCCGGGCGGCCTCCCGCTTCTGGGAGCTTCGCCAGAGGGACGGCGAACTTGCGAACGGAGCCCGCGCCCCGACAGGCACGGCGCACGCCGGCCCCGAGCTCCGCGGCCCAGCCACCCTCCCGCCTCAGCCTCGCGAGTCGCGGGCACTCGGGGCGCGGCCACCACGCCAGGCCAGCCGAGTCTGAAGCCCCGGCTACGACGCACCAGCAGTGTCGTCACACGTACACGCTGCTCCCGTCTTCGAACTCAAAACCACCGCAGGAGCCTTTGAGCCACGGGCAAGGGAGGCCCAAGGGGGCACAGTAAGCTGCCCAAAGTCCCGCCGTTAGCGGGCAGCGAGCGGAGCCAGGATCGGAACCCCTGGGCTCCAGGGCGAGCGCACCCTGACGCCGGCAGCCGCAGCACCGCCTCCCGGCGGGGACAGGCGCTCTTGCCGCTCGCTCTGCGCCCGCGGAAAATCCGGAGGGTCCAAGTTCCAGGCCAATCTACAGAAAGTCACTGGCCCAAGTAAGGTCTACTCAGGGCGATGCAGAAAATCCGAACGGGGACTAAGAGCCCGCGGTGCCTCCGTCTTCCGGCCCAACCCAAACCAGATAAAAGCCCGCTCTCGCCGTCTCTCCGACCTGCTCCCTCATCCCGCAAGCTGTCCGCGTAGACGCTGCAAGAGGCACGGCTTCTTCGCAGCTCTGCGGAAGCAGCTTCTGCACCGGGCTGTGGATCTCCTGGCACGGGAGGGCCGGGAACCGCTCGGACACCAACAGCTCTAGGACCCGCTCCAGGGTGCGCATCTCAGGCCGAAGCCACCGAGCGGTGGCAAAGCTCCGGGCGCCGCCCGACGCTTTCCCGGGGCCCAGCGGCAAAAGCCCCAAGAGCAGGCGGGAGGCCACCAGGCTGCGCCCCGGAGGTGGGGAGGCGGGCCAGCGCCTGGCGGCAGGCGCACTAACCCCTGGGGTGTCTCGTCCGGAGCCTTTTCGCTCCTGGGAGCCTGGGCCGGACGCCAGGGTCGGGTTCCTAGATCTCTCGACCCTGAAACCAGCTGGGACGGCCGTCGCAGGCGCCAGGCGCCCCGGGCAACCCAAAACAGCAGGATCGGCGTGCCCGGGGCTCCGGGTCCCAGCGCAGCAGCCCAACCCCAGCCCGGGGGAGCTGTCTCCAGGGCCGTGGCCTCTGCGCGTTCGGGGCGGTGGGGCGCCTGCCCCTCGACCCGCTTGCGCCGGGGGTTGGGAGGCACAGTCGCAGGCGGCTCTCTCCTCTCTGTCCTGCTCCCACCAGGGAAGTCCCAGCACTAAAGCCTGGTGTCCCAACACCAACGGCACCAGCTGGGGACCAATGTGAGGACGACGTCTCCCCAGTGACAGCATCGTCTCTGGCCTGGCGCCAACGCACCCGGGAGGGAAAACGTGACCCCAGCGGCGGGGCCACTTGGAAGACAAGAGGCGGGCCGCGGGGGGAACCCAAACACCCGCGAGCCCTCTGGTGGTGGCCGAGGGCGGGGAGGAGCGCACGGGGTGGCGCGAGGTCGAAGTTCGGGTCTTCAAGAAGGAAACTAGAAAGGCAGCTCAAGGCCAGTGTGACCCGCGAGAACAAGACCAGAGTCATAAGGCCAGGAAAGCTTATTAAAATGCGAGTTCTCAGGCCGCCTGGGTGGCTCAGTCGGTTAAGCCTCTGCCTTGGGCTGGGGTCGTGGTCCCGAGGTCCCAGGATTGAGTCCCCAGAGGGGCTCCCTGCTCGGTAGGGAGTCTGCTTCTCCCTCTCTCTCTGCCCGTCCCTTGTGTTCTCTCTCAAATAAATAAATAAAATAAAATGCCAATTCTCGGGGGGTGGGGGGGCTCCTTGCTTCAGGTCATAATCCCAGGGTCCTGGGTTGGAGCCCCGTGGGGCTACCCTGGTCAGTGAGAGTCTGCTTCTCCCTCTCCTTCTGCCCTTCCCGCTCAAGGCCCACCCCTCCCCCCCACCCCGCTTGTGCTCGTGCTTTCCCGCTCTTATAAATAAAATCTTAAAAAAAAAAAAAAATGTGAATTCTCCAGCTCATGCGAGATGCGGTGCGTCAGGGTTATCGGGGAGGGGCCCCCAAATCTGAAGTTTTACCAGGGCCTCCCAAGAAATTCTTCCTGCACTGAGAGGCTGGAGAATCGGTGACCCAGGAATAAAAGAGTTAAAGGAGGTCCCCAGCACTCGGGTTACTCTGGGGCGGATGGAAGAGAAGCCCTTGCTAGGATCAGGAACCGGGGACGTCCCACCCAAGCCCCTGGGCTCTGGAAGCGCTGAAGACTGGAAACGGGAACGCTTCCAAGGCTGCAGGAGGCCCCTAGGAGGCCAAGGAAGTGGCGGTCCCTCCCACGTCAGCATGCTCTCGGGCCCAGACGGCGGGGCGCGTGCGTCGGAGCCTGCCGGGAAATGTAGTCCTCAGGGTGGCCGCGCGCCTGCGTCCTGCGCAGCTGCCCCGGGGAGCCTGGGAAAGTTGTGGGCCCGGACGCAGTAATTCCCTGAGCCGCCAGAGGGCGTAGCTGTCCCGCGGACGCGGGCGGCGGAGCTTCCATCCCGCTAGGGCGACGCCAACTGGCCGCAGCCAGCCCTGACCCGGCGGCGAGCGCGTGGACGAGCGACGGGCGGCGGGCGCCTGTCCGGCCGGGTCCCCGCTGCCGCCGGGGCCCGGAGCGCCCGTCGGGGCGCCGGGACATCCCGTGGGGAGCGCGCAGGGGCCGTGCCCGCGCCCCGGGCGGCCGATTTGTAACTGGCTTTTAGAAGTTCCCGCGACGTGTCTCTCCTCGCCTTTCCCCGAGTGCCCGCTTTGCACACACCCTCTTTATCCGGGGGCCGTGGGAGCGCGGGCTCGCTCGGGCCGATCTGGGGAGAAGCCGTGAGTCCTGGGATGCAGTGATATTTCCCTGCGGAAGGGCGGGTGGAGGGACGGCGGGACAATCAGGGCCCTGCTGGACGTGGTGGAGGGTTGGGGCCCATCTGGGGAGGGCGGCCAACTGCGAGGCTGAGCATGGTCAGGGCGGTTCCACAGCCCAAGGCGGCTGGGTTCCTGGATGCCATCCAGGGAGGGGGGTTCGATGCCTGGGGTGGGGTTGGGGGGACGTGGAAGCTTTCTAGGAACGAGTGGTGGGGAGCCGTAACCTTGCTTGAGCGCTTCTTCTGTGCCAGGCCAGGCAGCTGCCGTTGGCTTCCACGCAGTTGGATCCACCACAGGAAATTTTATGGAATCGATGCTATGATTATTTTCATGTTACAGACAGAAGCACTGGGTGTCAGGGTCCCAAAGCGAGCAGGTTATCGCCCGTGGATGGGTCTGCTGCTGAAGTTCAGGTTACCATCAAGATAAAGGATGATAAGGTCACAATGTACATTTGGGATGACTAGGTAGGAAGATTATGAGTATTTTTTAACTTGTGCCACTGCAGGGAAGAGGACAGGTTCATGAGGTATCTGGGCAAATACAGAGAGAGGATCTGTAGCATAAGCTGGGTAATGATATTGAGACCTGCGTGTGACCATGTCTGTGACCTCAGACATTGCACTAAGAACATTTGGATGATTTGAGACATGAGCGTTGCAGAGATCTGTTCATTCCAACCTTCTCACCATTTTCCTCTGGCATTTACTGTGTGACCTGGGACAAGTCATTCAGTGCCCCTGAGCCTCCAACCTCGGTCCCCTCCTCTGTACTCAGGGCATCATACTAGTCCCCACGTCCTCGCTCTGGGTGAGGGCTACGTGACCTGCCATATGCGGGAGACTTCGAACAGCACGTGGACACAGTGCCATGAACGTGATCAGTGTCCTTGGTTACTCATGCGGACCAGATGGCTGGTGGCCCGCCCTGAGGCAGTGTATCGTTCTCATGAGAAAGCCACTTGACATGCCATCGCAGGACGAGGGTCAGGCTGATGTCGGCTGAAGTACACAGCCCTTGAGTGGAGAAGAATGGAGGGTTGTGGATCTGTAGCCTTTGGAGGCAAGGCTCTAACTACCTAAGATGCCCGTGGCCGCAGGTGACCAAGGGTGACTCAGAGCCACATGGACTTTCAGGGTGACTCACCAGAGTTGTCAGTATTGCTCCCCATTTCCTCTGTGGCCTGTGTATCTAGAGAAACAGAAGACAGCCCACATGAGACTGGGAGTGGGGTTTCAGGCCACCAGATGTATAGGGGTTCATTTAAGGGATGGGGCCGTTAGCCTTGTGCCCATGAAATATTAAAGGCAAGCTGTCCAATAGAACTTTCTGCAATTATGTCTATGGAACACTTGAAATGTGGCTAGTATGAATGAGAAACTGAATTTTTAATATTAATTAAACTGAAACTGCCACATGGGACTATCATATTGGGCAGCACAGTTCTAGAGGGTCCGTGGATGTTTGAGAACATTCTGTGAACTATTTAAATTAGATGTGTGTGTGTATTTTTTCTAGGAAGTGAGTCCATGGTTTTCATCAGCTTCTCATAACTACCAACAAAATTAGGATCTGCTGCTTTATGGCTTTGGCAGAAAGTAAGCAAGTTAAGGGAGCTGAGTATGGCCTCTGGTAACCACTGCTGTTCCTTCTTTCTCATTTTGTCTTGTCCTCGGCAGTGGGTGGCTCCTCATGATGACCCCCTAATGCTGTTTACTTCTTCATAGCAGGCTAGGACTGTTAACCCAAAGCCCACTGATGTCAAACTGAAACTCTCATACATTCAGTTGTTTTAAATAGTCCCAAAAACAAATTTTCAAAGCCATTTGGAGCCTACCTATTTACATACTCCATAAAACCTCACCCATCATCTGCAAACCGCAGGTAAGTCAAATCCTGGGGTACATAAACGACCCCAGACTGCTGCTACACTTTGGAACTGTCTGACCTGGGGGCTCCCCACCAAGCTGCTCAGTGTCATTACCTAAACACAAACATTTCCTCTCTCATTCCCCCTTCTTCCCTGCAAATATCCTTGCCCTATTCCCCATCTGGGGGCTGGCGCCCATGCCTCTGTCTCTGGAAGGTCTCTTGCGGGGAGGGAGTTCCCCTCTCAGACAACCCTGACCTTGTGCTGCCCAAACAAAGCTTGTTACTGCCTCTCATGGTCCTGTGACTTCCTCGATCACCACCCCTCCAGTCCCTGAACTCACCAGGAATCCTTTTAAGAGAGAGACAGGAGGAGCAGAGTTAGTAGTGGGAGATATTACTATGGAAGCCAGTAGGTGGTGTGACGCCAGGAAGGGGTCATGAAGCCAAGAATGTAGGCAGCCTCCAGAAGGAATGTCACCCTCTAACAACTTGAGTTTAGATTTCTCACCTCCAGAAGGCTAAGAGGGAAAAAAAAAAGTTTTTATTTTAAGCCACTAAGTTTGTGATAATTCGTTACAGCAGCAATAGGAAACTAACGTAACTTATATATGCCTACCTGTAAATATTTCTACATCTATCCATCTGTGTCTGCTAAGATAAATATGACTTCTTACCCGCATCTCCAGCTCTGATCCATTACCACGTGGGTCATTCTAGCCTTCCCTTCTTGCTTAACTATAACTGCACTCACCAACAGTGGCTCCCACCATCCGGCATCCATAAACTGAATTTGTTCAACCAGTACACATGTAAGGCAGTTTCAGAAATGTTCAGCCAGGGGCGCCTGGGTGGCTCAGTCGTTAAGCGTCTGCCTTCGGCTCAGGTCATGATCTCAGGGTCCTGGGATTGAGCCCCGCGTCAGGATCCCTGCTCGGCGGGAAGCCTGCTTCTCCCTCTCCCACTCCCCCTGCTTGTGTTCTGCTCTCGCTCTCTCTCTCTGTGTCAAATAAATAAATAAAATCTTTTAAAAAAATAAAAGTGGCCTGCCCTTGGCCCCTACAGAAGCCGGACATAAAAGAGTACATAATGTATAGTTACATTTTTTTAAAGATTTTATTTATTTATTTGACAGAGAGAGAGACAGCGAGAGAGGGAACACAAGCAGGGGGAGTGGGAGAGGGAGAAGCAGGCTTCCCGCGGAGCAGGGAGCCCGATGCGGGGCTCGATTCCCAGGACCCCGGGATCATGACCTGAGCCCAAGGCAGACGCTTAACGACTGAGCCACCCAGGCGCCCCATAAAATCTTTTTTTTTAAGATTTTATTTATTTATTCATAAGAGACAGACAGAGAGAGAGAGGCAGAGGGAGAAGCAGGCTCCCTGCTGAGCAGGGAGCCCGATGCGGGACTCGATCCCAGGACCCTGGGATCATGACCTGAGCCTAAGGCAGACGCTTCACCATCTGAGCCACCCAGGCACCCAATAAATAAAATCTTTAAAAAAAAAAAAAAAAAAAGAGTCTTGGCCGGCTAGAAGAGGCCCGGGACAGGGAGGAAGAAGGCCCAAGTTGTGCAACTCCCCTTATTGGGAGCCACACCAGCATCTGATGTGGCCGTGCCCACAGCCAGCCAGAATCAGTAATACAACGGCCAACGTTCAAACACCGAGGAGGAGGAGGGACCAAAGGGGACAGGTCGGTCCTTTTTTTCTTCGATCATTCCGTGTAAGCTCTCTCTGTATCCAGATACCTTCTTGGGGAGGAAGAGGAGTATGAGTCGGAGGGAGTGGAGGAGAGGAATGGGGAAGGGGAAAGAAGAGGAAGAGGAAAAGTAGGAGGAGAGACAGAGGAGTAAAGAAGCCTTCTTGGAGGGGCGCCTGGGTGGCTCAGTTGGTTAAGCATCTGCTTTTGGCTCAGGTCATGATCTCAGGGTCCTGGGATCAGATGAGTCCGGAGTAGAGTCGGGCTCCGCTTGGCGGGGAGTCTGCTTCTCCCTCTGCCTCTGTCCCTCCCCCGGCTTGTGCACACGAGCACGCGCTCTCTTTCTCAAATACATAAATAAAATCTTTTTTTAAAAAAGAAGACTTCTTGGAGACTTCAGTACTGATGGACATTGTGCATTACCCATTGAAGGAGATAGCACAGTGTAGAGTTCCCCAGACATCCTGGTCAAGGGATTACTCTGTTTATAGAACACGTACTCATATCTCATAACGCTAGTCCTCCCTGAAAGACTTTGGGAACTATGGCTCTATAATTTTAATTTGTGACCAGTGCATATGGGCCCATGACACAGATGGGAGGTGATGGGGATCCCTAACAGATACGCAGTGAGACGCTAAAGAGACTTCCCCCTCTCAAATCTGCTTTGAGCGCCCCTGGGGTGGTCATGGTCTGAAGCCCTTCTTGGGTTTTGTCTGAGAGGGTCATGCCCCATTTAAGGAAAGTTCTTTCCAAGCTCCCAGAGTCTGTCTTACTGTAAACAGGGATTTTACTGGATCTTTTTTAAAGGGAACAACTCTACTAAAGTTAATTCAGAGGGCAAGCAGCTGGGGTCCTCCAGGTCACTAGGGGTCCCCAGTCATTTCCATGATGCCCCCAAAGTGCAGCCTGAAGTTGTGATAGCTCTAAGGCATCTTGCCAGTAGTCAATGACTGGGGAAAGACAACGAGAAACAGTGGAGCCGGGCATTGAAAGCCTAATCCAAACCACAGCAAAGATCCACAGCTGGACTCCCGCCAAGCTGAAGAAGGCCTTCTGTGGCCACCGGAGACCGTGTTGGCGATGAACTAGAGTCACCCAGAGCAGCATTTCTGAGAACCCCTGGGGCAAGAGGCGCACATGACGAGGATGTTGTGTTGGGTGTGATCCTGGATGAGCATAGTGGGAAGGAGGAGCAGCCTGAGGGGCGGCCCATTCCTTAACACAGAGAGGGTATTAACGGGGATATTTATAAATACAGTTGCAGCTGCCGTGGGAGACTGGGAGGGGAGGTGTGTTGCACTCCGCATGCTGAGGGTCCCCTCCCGCAGGACCGGAGACGTTGCAGCTGGGGCCCCCCCGACTGGGCGGCAAGAACTGAGCCGCTCACGCCCACAGCCCAAGATCCTTATGAAATCCCAGGGAGAGACCCATGTCCCATTGCCTGGCAGCACATATCTATAGGCAGAACAGACAACAAAAGTCTTGCTCTCTTCTCCCTGGGGAGAAGATTTTAATGTCTACAACGCAAACATTCCTTAGACATCTGTAAACTTCTCTCAAAATTTTCTGGGACTGGGGCTCCTAAAACCAGATTTCAATTATAAATGCTAACTGGTTAAACTTTTTTTTTTTAAAGATTGTATTTACTTATTTGTGTGTGTGTGAGAGAGAGGGAGAGAGCACAAGCAGGGGGAGCGGCAGGCAGAGGGAGAAGCAGGCTCCCCGCTGAGCAGGGAGCCCACAGTGGGGCTCCATCCCAGGACCCTGGGATCACAGCCCTGAGCCACCCACGCACCCCCCAGTCACTCTCTTTTCAACTGTATTTGTGATTCTGACGTCTTCCCACTGTCTCTCCCAAATTGGAGGGAGACCAGTCGAGGCATCCCAGTGGCCTCCTTGAAGACCCATCCCCTTAGTAAATTTGAGGTGTAAGGCATTTTCCACTCGGAAACTCAGTAGTTTTTCCATCCTCTCCCAAGAGGACCCCTCTCAATTCCAAACCTCCCCCCCCCCCCCCCCCCCAGACGCAATCATGTTAGTAAACCTTCTCTAAGGGTGAAGAGCCAGCCTTCACCTGTTTGTGGCCTTTGGGTCACACGACGCGGAGTCAGAGGGACAGAGAGCATGTCAACAAATCACACACCAAAGCCAAAGAAGTGAACACAGCTTCTATTTTAATGGTGCCCTCAGGGGAAGGATTTGTTGATCCACACCATTTTCTTGGATTTTTCATAGTCCCCCAGGATCGTGGGTGAGTAGGTCACGTGGCTTTTTGGGCAAAAGCCACTTCCACCCCGGTGTCTTCTGCGTCAGGGTCCACAGCCACTCCCTCAGATCCTCATCATTTCTGTGCCTCCCCAGTTGCCTCCCCAGTAAAAAGCTCAGCACGTTTTGAGAGGGCAGCGTGGGTTTTAGGTATTCGTCTGCCTTCTTCCTGATGCTTGGGTTGGGCGTGCCGGGACCCGCTTCAGAGTGTCCTTCCTCCATGCCTGGCTGACACCACAGATGGCACCAGGAAGAAGCACAACTGAAAAAAAAACAACCTGTAAAAGTTGATGGAATCGAGAATTACTTATAGGAGAAGTAACAGGTGCCCCAGAAGTCCCTCCGCACGTCCATCTACTTGCACATGTGTGTGCACATGAACACACACACCCCAACTTAGTCATAAGATGACTGCCTTGAGAGGGTATCTGCTATGAAATGCCAGCTTTATCGCTTATTTGATCCCCACGTATATATGAAGATATTTCTAGAATCTCTATTTTGTTCCATGGACATGTATATCAATTCCTGTTTCAACTGCTAACCTGATAGAGTTTGTTTTAATAGATAGTAGGACAAGGGGCGCCTGGGTGGCTCAGTCTTTAAGCGTCTGCCTTCTGCTCAGGTCATGATGCCGGGGTCCTGGCAATCGAGCCCGCATCGGGCTCCCTGCTCGGCGGAGAGCCTGCTTCTCCCTCTCCCACTCCCCCTGCTTGTGTTCCCTCTCTCGCTGTGTCTCTCTCTGTCAAATAAATAAATAAAATCTTAAAAACAATAGATAGTATGACAAGGAAAGTCCTCGCCTGGGAAAGTCCCTCATAGTTTCTCTTCAAGGTAATTGTATAACCCAGTCATCTAGTTCCAAATCTACACTCAAAACCCTGTTGTGATTTCTGATTGGGATTGCACTGAAATCATAGATTTAGAGGAGAATTGATATCATTTCAAAGATTCGTCTTCCTTCCTCACCCCGAAAAAATAATTTAAAGTATTATTTTAGTGTCCAAACAGGAAGTGCATAAAAAGGTTCATGTATATTTTCCCTAGGTTTCTTTAAAAGTTAATTATATTTGTAGGTGTTTCACCATGCTTGTGACTAATGAGAATCGGACATTTACTTCTATTCTATTTCCTAGAGGAATTGTATGCAAAATTTATTGTATGTGTGTGTTTAACTTTTATCAACTGACCTTTCCCGATCTACTTCCTGGGTGATGGCTTTGGTTTTTCTAAGGAGGAAATCCCTTTAGAGAAAGGCAGTTTTGCTACTTTCTTTTGGTGACATGATAATGGACACTGATGATAGGTCGTATCCCTTTCTGAGGTCTTTTAGACCCTGAACACAGTATCTGAATGTCTTGACATGGCTCTAGAGGGGGTGGGAGGAAAGTGCGGGGAGTGGGCTTTCCCTGCCTCCCAAGAAGAAGACTGTGTGACCTGGCTCTCATTGACTTCAACTGTTTCAAGTGCCACATGAATGAGGATAATAGCCGTCCCTCCTCTGGCATTGCTCACCCACTCACTGTTGTCAGCCCTGAGCCAGAGGTAACCCAGGTGATAACGTCCAGCGTTCGGATCTTGCACGTGGCCCCAAGGTCCTGAGAGCCATTGTGAGTCACCACGACACTCTGGGGCTTAGCCAATCAGGCCTTAGGGCTCAGGGAACAAGAAGACAAGGAGAGAAAGAATTTTTCCTCTCACTCCTCGGTCTCTCTTCTGGACCTTTCTCTACAGAAACCTGAGTGGTGTCTGAGGTAAGCCATCCATCTGTAATATGGTTTGGGACTGTTACCACACTAACCCACCTGATGAACCCCAGCCCTACTGGATAGAAGGGGGAGGTTGCAGGACTATCATTTGCTCAGACTGGCACAGAGACGGTCTGTAGAGAAGTGGGGAGGAGCAGGGCCTCTAGATCCGGCCTTTTTACTTCTGCTCCCAGCTCTGTGTAGCCTGAGCAGTGCCTTAATTTCTCTACTGAGTCAATAACAGAACACAGAAAGTACCTACCCCCAACCTTGGCGCTGGGTCAGATTCAAAAAATACTGCCCAAAGCTTTGGGAGGCAGGGCAGTCTGGGGGTCCTGGTGAGGTATCAGCGGTGTGGGGCTCATGGTCAGCTATCGGGGTGAGTGCAGTCTTCGAACACGATTGGTCATGACACTCACAGACAGCCTCTCCAGGCCTTCAACGGATCTGTCAGCACCTAGTTCCCAGCCTTAGGTCTTTTCCTTCTTGAAATGCTTTTCTCTTTAACCTTTCTTGACTGATGGGGGGAACGAGTCCTAAGCCATCTCTTTTTTTTTTTTTTTTAAGATTTTATTTATTTATTTATTTGAGAGAGAGAGAGAGAGAAACAGCATGAGAGGGGAGAGGGTCAGAGGGAGAAGCAGGCTCCCCGCCGAGCTGGGAGCCCGACGCGGGACTCGATCCCAGGACTCCGGGACCATGACCTGAGCTGAAGGCAGTCGCTTAACCAACTGAGCCACCCAGGCGCCCTAAGCCATCTCTTAGGACTACGCTGGAAACAAGTGTGTGTGGCGGGGAGGTGGCAGGGGGAAGAGGCTCCTGGGGCCACGGAATCCACTTGAGTTTCATCATCTTTTTCAGGCTTCCTCCGTTGTGCCCACCTGGGGCACTGGCCAGTCATGGAGAAAGAAACCTCTGAAGTCAAACCCAGCACACCCACACCGAGTGATGAGAAGAAGACAAGTGACAGCTCAAAAGTGCCCACCAAAAATGTTCTGTACTTTCTACTGGGGAGGCAGGTGGGGAGGCACAGGAATGATGTGGATCTGTCCAGGTGGCTGTGGATGCTGACCTGAGCCACACAGCAGGGTGGAGCTGGCCCTTGCTAAAAAAGCATGGGTCTTACCTGCTTATGCCTACCCACAATTTTTGAAAATGCAAAACAACAACAAAAAATTGATTTCAAGTAACATACACCTCCCTTCTTTCAGCTACGACAATAAAAGCTGAGTTTTCATCCCTTTTGGTTTGATATGTTTTTCTTGCCCAAACGGCATTTTTAGGTTAGTTACACCGGACAGGGGATTCCATGCATGGTAACGTGGAATGCGGCAGCTCGCACAGCCTGGGAGGTGGTGAGATCCCACAGCAGGTCACATCTCGTCCACCTTTAACCTGAAACAAAAGCCAGGGACCGGAGATGTAGATAGAAGTGGGTCCCTCCGGGAACAGAGACTCCTGTCCCTAGGCATTTGAGGAGACACCGGCTGTGTCCCCCTGGAAAACCCAGTTGCTACCCTGGTGAAAGACAGGAAGAACGGGCCACGAGCGGGGTGGGGAAGTTTAGGATACTGGTTTTGGTGTTTTTCTTTTTAATTCCGACGCTCATGGGAATATCATTGAGACACTACCGCATTGTGTCCTGGTTCTATTTCATATTTTTAAAAAATCAGAGCACACGGCGTTTTAATAGGGGAACGTCACACCTTCAGGGCCTCCTGAAGGTTACGGCTCTTCGCACTGCCCCCCGAAGTGTGCATGGCCGGGCCCCTCGGCGGAGTGGGGTAAAGCCGGGCGGGCGGCGGCTGCGGACACTGTGCGGGACTGAAGGCCCCAGCCCGTCTCAGCAGGACTGGGGCGCCGGCTCCCCGCACAGAGCCCCCCCCCCCCCGGGGGGCTGCGGGGCGCGACAGGCCCTCGGGGAAGTGGGCACGCGAGTGAGGACGTGGGGCGTGGAGAAGCGGGCCGAGGCCGAGGGGAGGCGCTGTGGGGACGCGGCCAGCCTGCGGGGCCGGAGGGCGGGGGGTAACGACCGGGGGAGCACGCCTGTGCGGGGCGGTGGGGCCGCTGCCTGTCCCTGCGCCCCCTGCCGGGCGGGGACGGTCCTGCGCCACCCCCCCACCCCCCGCACCCGCCTGCCCGCATCTGGGGGCGCCCGCTCCTCCCCGCCCCTCCGGCCGCCGGTGAAGCGGGACCGCTGCAGCCCTCCACGTCCGGTCACCTCCTCCCCGGGCCTGTCCCCTCGCCGCGCGCGATCTGACTCGGCCTCCGGGGTCCCCGGAGGGGCGGCTTCGCGCACCGGGTGCCGCGCCGCTCACAGCCGACGGAGGCGCGACGGGCCGCGCCGCTTGGGACGAGTCCCACTGCCATCCCCTCGAGCGACGGGAAGCGCGGCGCAGAGGGCTGTGGCAACGTACCCTGTGGTGCCAGGCGGCGCGGACGGTCCCGACCCGGCGCGGCAGGGGGCTCTCGGGACGCCCCAGAGCGGCCCGCACCGCCTAAAAAAAAAAAGAGATGGCTTAGGACTCGTTCCCCCCATCAGTCAAGAAAGGTTAAAGAGAAAGGCATTTCAAGAAGGAAAAGATCTAAGGCTGGCCCTCGGCGGAGGCCGGTCCGGGGCAGTGACACGCGCGGTGGCCACTCTGACCGCAAACACACTGAGGGCCGTACTCATGGGGCAGAGGCGGTGGGGCGGGGTGGGGTGGGGGCTTGGAGGTTAGAGAGGCCTCCTCACAGAGCCTCCACCATCGATCGTACTGGACGGACGTCCCCCCGCCACAAAGTTACTGGGGGGATGCGCTTCGGTGTCCATGTGGAGGGCTCCATTTGTGTCTCCGGAAATCCGAAGCACACATAAGACATCCAAAAGGGCAGTGGCCGGTAGAGACAGAAAGACAGGAGAGGGAGACAGAAAGGGGTGAAGGAAAAGGAAATTGACCCCAGAAGTCGATCATGGGCACCCCCTGCACAGGACTGGCCATGTCCACACCCATCCTCCTTAAGAGCCTCCTGCCTTCTGGTTTGTCTAGGGGCTCAGACCCTCTTCTGAAAAGAATCCTTCTTATGGGGCTTGACAGCGTCCCCTGTCCAGTGCCTGGAGAACCAGCACCAAACGTCCAGGGAAGATGCTCCATCCTTCCCAAAGGCTCCGGAAAAGGGGACAGACACAATGCCCACCCTTCCTCTGTCTTCCTGGGGAGCAACAAGAAGTGAAAATGAAACCAGGAAGGGGTGGCCCACCTCTCTTTCCCACTTTTCAATTGGCTGCCCGCCTCCCCTTCTCTCTACCCCAAGTCTGAGACAGCTGGAAGGAAAGGGGACGAAGGGGCTCCCTGAGGTGTGTAACGGGGTGTGTGCTCCGAGGGATACCAGAGACCGTTTAGCGGAAGGGTACGTGGACACACAGCCTGTGCATTATGGATACATTTATAATTGTAAGGAATCTTTCTAAAGAAAACATACATCTGGGGGGGCCTGGTTGGCTCAGTCGGGTAAGCGTCTCACTTTTGGTTTCAGCCTGGGTCAAGATCTCGGGGGTTGTGCGATCGAGCCCCGCTTGGGCTTAGCGCTGGGCGCGCAGCCTGCTTGAGATTCCCTCCCCCCCACCATGCTTGAGAGTTTTCTCAAATAAATAAATGAATACTTTTTTTGAAAAAGAAAACATACATCTGTCTAAGAACAAAAGTTCTGGAGCGCCTGGGTGGCTTAGTCGGTTAAGTGTCTGCCTTCCACTCGGGTCATGATCTGGGGGCCTAGGTTGAGTCCCCCATTGGGCTTCTTGCTCAGCGGGGAGCCTGCCTCTCCCTCTGCCTGGTGCTCCCCCTGCTTGTGCTCTCTCTCTCTCTCTCTGATAAATAAATAAATAAATCTTCTTAAAAAAAATTCTATTAGCATCAAGTACAGTCTCTAAGACTATAACTTCTCTCTGAAAGCAAAATTGCCATAAAAAGCACTTTGTTCCTTTGGACGGACTCTTCTCTAGTGAGCTGAGCACAGATCAATGTGAGGCAGTCAATCAATCAAACAAACATAGGCAAAATACTTTTGCCTGCTCATTTTCCTAGACATAGTACAGTTACAGAAACCTTTCAAAAACCTGTCTCTTTTCCCTGAAATAATTCAATTATGATTCATGAAATCATGAAGTCACGTTTACTGTCAAAACACTTTAGAACTGTTGAAAGCTTAGAATGTATTTTCTCTAAACCCTTCATGTTATACATACAAAGTTGAGCCGTAAGTAGGGCATAATGACTTGGAGCTTTCCCCAGTCTGTTGCTCAAACTTTGGGATGGAGGCCCTCAGTCCTAGAACTGTATACTTTGTTTCTCCATGGGGTTGCAACAGATATTTTTAGTCTATCCAACTTGATTCTAAGTGGCTTTTTGTAGAATAGAGATTAGAAACTCATTGTGATAGCTGTGAACCAAAAATTAAAATATTGGGAATAAAATTCCATTTACAATAATAGTAGGAATAGAATCAGCCACAAACCACATAAAAAGGAAGAATGCAGGGGCGCCTGGGTGGCTCATTTGTTAAGCGTCTGCCTTCGGCTCAGGTCATGATCCCAGGGTCCTGGGATCGAGCCCCACATCGGGCTCTCTGCTCAGCGGCAAGCCTGCTTCTCCCTCTCCCACTCCCCCTGCTGTGTTCCCTCTCTCGCTGTGTCTCTCTCTGTCAAATAAATAAATAAAATCTTTAAAAATAAATAAATAAATAAAGGAAGAATGCAGGGGCGCCTGGGTGGCTCAGTAGGTTAAGCATCTGCCTTCGGCTCGGGTCATGGGCCCAGGGTCCTGGGATCAAGCCCTGCATCGGGCTCCCTGCTCTGCGGGGTGTCTGCTTCTCCCTTTCCCACTCCCCCTGCTTGTGTTCCCTCTCTCATGTGTCTTCCTGTCAAATAAATAAATAAAATCTTTAAAAAAAATAAAGGAAGAATGCAGAGCTCTGACTAGTCTTTTCAGATATTATATAATGTGCAGATTTCATTAAAAGAAGAAGGGGGCGCGTGGGTGGCTCAATGGGAGGAGCATGCAACTTCTTCATCTTGGGAGTTGAGCCCCACGTTGAGTGTAGAGATTACTTAAATAAATAAACTTTGAAAAAAACAAAAGAAGGAGAGAAGAAGGCAAGCAGGCAGACAGGCAGGAAGGCAGTCAGGGAGCCCGATAGGTTCTAGCTCCAACAAAAGGGAGTAAAATCAGAGATGGGATGGCGCCTGGGTGGCTCAGTTGGTTAAGCGACTGCCTTCGGCTCAGGTCATGGTCCCGGAGTCCTGGGATCGAGTCCCACATCGGGCTCCCTGCTCGGCGGGGAGCCTGCTTCTCCCTCTGACCCTCTCCCCTCTCCCCTCTCATGCTGTTTCTCTCTTTCTCTCTCTCTCAAATTAAAAAAAAAAAAATCAGAGATGGGAACCACTTAAGAACTACCTTTTTAAGTACCAGTGACCTTCCCTTTGTTCATATTCCACACCCCCCCTCCCCTCCCCAATCTGTTATTAAGCAATGTAAGGCTGAGTTAAGGTTGCTGTGATTCAAATCAAATAGTAAGCAGAAGTTTAAATAAAGGAGATGGTGGGCTGATGCTATTAGAAAAAAAAAAGTAAGAAACAAAGAAATAAGAAGGAGAACAAGATAACACAACAACAAAATACAAAAGGCAGAGAAAGTATAATTCTAGGAAAAAGAATTACTCCCAGGTAGTGTAAGAGAAAGTTAGACATATTCTTTTTTTAATAGCACTAAGAAATTTTAAATAATGGGAAAAAATGAAATTAAAGAAGAAATGGTAAGATAAAGAAGGAAATAAACAGATAACAATGAGCTAGCAAAGTCCATGTAAAAAGAGGAAGAAATAAAGCCATGGCTTAAATGAAACCATATTGGAAGCATCAGGAATCAGAATGGAGAGTGCTGAGAAACAGAAGAAACAGGGCTGGTACAAGGAAATAGAAAAGAAAAAAAAAAACACCAAAGAAATAAAAGCCACTCAAAGAAAGCCAGAGATGTGGAAGGAAGAGAACAGTGTCTTAACCTATGGGTTCTTGTTACCCCTACAACCATTCGCAACTGGAAAAATCATTGTTTTACAAGGGGGAACTAGCATGCTGCTTGTTCTTTTTTTCTTTTTTAAAGGTTTTATTTATTTATTTATTTATAAATAAAGATTTTGTTTATTTGCAGAGAGAGACAGGGAGAGAGGGAACACAAGCAGGGGGAGTGGGAGAGGGAGAAGCAGGCCTCCTGCGGAGCAGGGAGTCTGATGCAGGGCTGGATCCCAGGACCCCGGGATCATGACCTGAGCCAAAGGCAGTCGCTTAACTGACTGAGCCACCCTGGTGCCCCGCATGCTGCTTTTTCGATTCTCTTCTGGGATTTGTAGTGTCAGAAGGTTTGTTAGTTTGCCACAAACAACAGAAATGTTTTGTCTCTCAGTTCTGGAGACACTAGAGGTTGGAGACCATGAGTGGGCAGTGCTGTTCCTTTGGAGGGCTGTGAGGGCGACTCTGTTCCAGGCCTCTTGCCATAGCTTCTGGTGGTTTGCTGGCAAGATCTGGCATTTCTTAGTGTAGTATTCAGGGTTCTGTGAAGACACAGAGCCAATAGGAGCGACGGATGGACAGACAGATCAATAGATGATAGGTAGATGGAGACAGATTTATGGGAAAGAATTGGCTCGTGTTCTTATGGAGGCTGAGCAGTCCCAAGATCTTCAGTCAGCAAGCTGGAGACCCAGGAGAACCAATGGGGTAGGTTCTAGTCTGAAAGCCAGCAGGCTTGGCACCCAAGAAAAGCCTATGTCTCAGTCCAAGTTGGAAGGCCAGCAAAGATCAATGTCCTCGCTCAGTCAGGCAGGAGGAGTTTCTTCTTATTCGTAAGAGGGTCAGTGTTCTTGTTCTCTTCAGGTCTTCAACTGAGTGAAAGAGGCCCACCCACATTAGGGGGCAATTTGTTTTACTCAGTCTACCAATTCAAATGTTAATCTCATTCAAAACACCCTCACAGACACACCCACAATAATGTTTGACCAAATATCTGGGTAGCCTGTGCAGGCAGGTTGATATATAAAATTAACCCTCACGCTTCTAGCTTCTGCTTCATCACCCTGATCTCGGCTTCACCTTCACATGGCAGTCTCCCTGCATAATATGTGTCCAAATGTCCCCTTTTTAGAAGGACACCAAGTCGTATGGAATCAGAGGCCCACCCTAGTCTAGAATAACCTCATCTTAAATAATTGCATCTTCAACGACCCTATTTCCAAATAAACTCACATCCTGAGGTATTGGGGATTAGGATTTCACCATATGAATTTGTCAGGGGCACAATTCAACACAGAACAGAAAGCACGTCAATGATTGTTTTCAGAATTAAGTGGGAGGAAATGTGCATAACCTCGTGCTTCCGGACACATCATGCATATTCCATTCTAGGTGAGTAGTGCCCCCCAGGCTTAGATAATGCGCATTTGCCTACTTTGTAGGCAACAGGAGATCTTCTCAAGTATGTGTGGGGTCTAAACGAGGTGTTTCTCTCAGCCAGATGGGGGCCCTCAAATGTGGGCCAAAGATCGATAGGGTGGAGGCCAGTGGTGCAGGAGTAAAAGGATTCACCTGAGGCAGAGCAAAAGAGATAGAAGTTTATCGAATACCTGCGGGCAGGACAGCAGAGGGGAGGCTGCCTGCCAAGAGGCCCTGGGTGGGGGTCGTTTTTAAAGGGGGTATGGTGACCTATGGAATTCTCCCATTTTTGCAGCCCATTGGTCACTTAGGGCCTATGGATATCTTGAGGTGGGTCGCCCAGTGGTCCTGCCTGGATTCAGCCAGGGGGTGGCTGTGGGCCCTTTCTACAATCCATCCCTCAAACCTGTCTGCTAAAAGCAGTCTCTAGGCACCCATGAACCCTTCTTGCAAAACTGTCTTTAAGGCAAAGTAGAATCAGTCATGACCTAAATCAAGGAAAATGATTTAGGACCGGATGAACAGTTACATTAAAAGGAGAGTAGGATTGTGGTTGGAAGTGTGTGGAATGAGAACTACCTTTTACTTTATAAAAGTATACACAATTCCAGTATTTTTATATTAAGCTTGTATTAATTTGTAATCAAAACCTGGTGTGTTTTTTTTTTTAAGATTTTATTTATTTATTTGAGAGAGAGTGAGAGAGAGAGAGCACAAGAGGGGGAGCGGGAGAGGGAGAAGCAGACTCCCTGCCGAGCAGGGAGCCCGATGCGGGACTCGATCCCGGGACTCCAGGATCATGACCTGAGCCGAAGGCAGTCGCTTAACCAACTGAGCCATCCAGGCGCCCAACAAACTGGTTTTATTTTATTTTATCTTATTTTATTTTTTAAAAAAGATTTTATTTATTTTTTAGAGAGCGAGCGAGAGAGAAACAGCATGAGAGGGGAGAGGGTCAGAGGGAGAAGCAGGCTCCCCGCCGAGCCGGGAGCCCGATGTGGGACTCGATCCCAGGACCCCGGGATCATGACCTGAGCCGAAGGCAGACGCTTAACCATCTGAGCCACCCAGGCGCCCAACAAACTGGTTTTAAATATGAACTCTAGACAATCTTGATTCTATCTCTTGCCTTTGAATAACCAAGGACATGAAGCCATAAATTCAGTTTTTAAATTATTATACAATTGTCTGGGTTTTTTAAATAATAAGATACAGATGACTGAGGATCCAGATACAAATTTGTGGCAAAGAAATGGAAGATTAGAAAACTAGAATTTACCAGGCAGGCTCATGGGCTGGATCTTTTGTGATGAATATTGCACCAATAATGCTAATAGGGATCTAAATCCACTGTTGTGGCGGAGACTTTTGTGCCTGGCTGAAATCTAGTCTTTTCTTTATTATGATGGCAACCACTTGGCTTGTGATGTCTCTGATGAATCCTGCTTTGCTTTCTCTTAAACTGCTTGCATATGAAAGCAGAAATGAAACTGTATTATTTCATTGTCCTGCTTCTTTGTCATGATTCTCCACTACATTTGTGATTTTTTTAAAGCTCATCTATCATTCATTTTAGCCATGGTGCGGGGAGGGAGAAGATGAGTAGAACGTCTGGAACTTCCTGCCCTGTTGCCTGGGAATGAAAAATGTGACCTTTCATCTTTCTTTGCCTAGACAATAGTTTGGAAGTATTTAAAGACCATTCCTTTGCAGACAATATAGAAAGGGTTAAATTTTAAAAATGAAAACTAAATGTATTTATTCTTTAAATGCTTTCATTATTAATGTTGTCTTTTATGATGATTTTAGCTGAAATTTGAACAATTTGGGAGTTACGCGTAGGAAACAAAGTAATTTATTTCTAGCCCCACAGGTGTCGGTTCACTCTATTCAGAGACTCAAATATTGATATAGTTAGAGCCAAATCGCCAAATTAAACAAAAAGCAGTTTTAAGAACTGATGAGGGGGGGCCTGGGTGGCTCAGTCATTAAGCGTCTGCCTTCAGCTCAGGTCATGGCCCCAGGGCTCCCGGCTCGGCAGGAAGCCTGCTTCTCCCTCTCCCACTCCCCCTGCCTGTGTTCCCTCTCTCACTGTGTCTCTCTCTGTCAAATAAATAAAATCTTTAAAAAAGAACTGATGTGCTGGGGGGCGCTTGGGTGGCCCAGTCGGTTGAGCCTCTGACTCTTGGTTTTGGCTCAGGTCATGATCTCAGGGTTAGATCAAGCTCGGTGTTGGGCTCTGCGCTCAGCATGAAGTCCGCTGGAGATTGTCTCCGCCTCTCCCTCTGCCCCTCCCACTCATGCGCGTGCACTCTCTCTCTCTCTCTCTTTCTCTCTCTCTCAAATAAATAAATCTTAAAAAAAATTGATGTGCCATTTCCATGTGCCAGGTTTGTGAAAGAACCATCGTCACCATTTAATAACTGTTTCCAGTAAAAAGTGTTGTGCTGTAAATACATACTCTAGATTTTATGAAAGTTCCAATTATCCATGGTTACATAGAAATTTATAACTCAGGGGCGCCTGGGTGGCTCAGTTGGTTAAGCGACTGCCTTCGGCTCAGGTCATGATCCTGGAGTCTCAGGTCATGATCCTGGAGTCCCGGGATCGAGTCCCGCATCGGGCTCCCCGCTCGGCGGGGAGCCTGCCTCTCCCTCTGACCCTATCCCCTCTCATGCTGTTTCTCTCTCTGTCAAATAAATAAAAATAAACAAAATCTTTAAATAAATAAATAAAAGAAATTTATAACTCAGGATGAAGTCATCCAACCAGTGTCAGTAATTAATCTGATAGTGTTTTGTTATATATTTGGGGCCACATTAAAGAAAATCAATTTTCTCTTCTACATTATCATATCAGAAGCAGAAAAAGCACCTTTCCTCCCTGCTGTACACCTATTATTTCAACAGGAAATCTCACAGACATGGTTAATTGCTTAGCAGAACATCAACGTAAGTGCAAGTAAATCAGGTCCCACAGCAGCCTGAAACTTGTACTCAAACGCATGTGTGAGAGAACCTTTAACATATCAAAACAGATTCTTAGTTTTGTCCTGGTAACCTTAAAAAATAAAAGTGCCAGTTATTTTACCAGCAAAATGGGTTTATTTGGGAATAGCAGGGAATTACAATCTGGGACAAGCAAGTTACAGCAAAACCACAGGCAAGCCTAGAGGTAGAAGGACTAGAAGGCTCTTTTACCGAGGGAAGGGGGGCAGTGGGGAGGGCTGTTGTAAACAAGAAGCCCATTGGAGTAAACTGGGAGTTCCAAGTATAGTGGCTTCTCATTGGCTGAGTTGTGACCATCTCTCATT
This sequence comes from Neomonachus schauinslandi, assembly GCF_002201575.2. Lineage (NCBI taxonomy): Eukaryota > Metazoa > Chordata > Mammalia > Carnivora > Phocidae > Neomonachus > Neomonachus schauinslandi. Next base: position 16,177,387 of record NC_058419.1, read on the forward strand.
GGCTGGGCTGTTGCCAGGGGGGAGAGGAAGCTTTCCTTCCTCCCCCTGGGGTAGTAAAGCGGTATCCACCTGCAAGGTGCTTCTCTTCGTGCTGGGTTCTGCAATTGACTCTGAGTGGTAGGGAGGGAGAGCTGCCCCTGTCCAACCTCCCAACTCCACTGTAGTGAGGTTTCCCTTTACTGATTTTCACACCTTCAAACTGTTACCAATAATGTTCCTATATAATATTTTTAAATGACTCAGAAACTTTCAATGACTCGTTACTGCCTAAAGAATCAAGTCCAGGTTGCTAAACACTCAATGATCTGACCTCAACCCACCTTTTTAGTCTCCTGTCTCACTGGGCAGGCTTAAGTACAGGCGGACAACTGTGAGACCGTCACAGCTCAGCCAATGGGAAGCCACCATACTTCCAACTCCCAGTTTACTCCAATGGGCTTCTTGTTTACAACTGCCCCCCTCCTCTTTAAGAGCCTTCCTCTCCTTTGTTCTCTAGACTTGCCTATGGTTTTCCGGCAGCTGACTTGTTACAGATTGCAATTGTCTGCTATTCTTTTTTTTTTTTTCAAAGATTTTATTTATTTATTTGAGAGAGAGAGAATGAGAGAGAGCGCATGAGAGGGGGGAGGGTCAGAGGGAGAAGCAGACTCCCTGCCGAGCAGGGAGCCCGACGCGGGACTCGATCCCGGGACTCCAGGATCACGACCTGAGCCGAAGGCAGTCGCTTAACCAACTGAGCCACCCAGGCGCCCCATGTCTGCTATTCTTGAATAAACCCATTTTTGCCAGTAAAGTAATTGGCAGCTTTATTTTTAAGGTTAACAAAGGATATCTTAGAGGCAAAGAGAAACTGTTATGGGCTAGCATTCTATGAAGAAATCCAAGTTTCCCAAGTATCCCAGTTTGGAGCCTATCAGAATGGTCCAGATGAAAGATGATGAGGGCCCAAATTAGGTTGATGACTGTGTGAAAAAAAAGAAGAGCACAGCTCAGTTTCAAGGTTTAATTTTTCGATTTTTTTGACAAGCCTTAGCAATTTATTAGATGTGAAGTTTGAGAAGGAAGTAGGTAAAGACTTAGAAATCAGTTATGGGCCTCACTGGCTAAAACAGTAGAAATTTTGTTAACTGAAGTAGGGCATAGAAAAGGAGAAATGATTTTTGAATATAAGGTAATGGATTAAGTTTTGGACAGACAAGGTGTTTGAGAGACATCAGTGAGGCAATATTTACCAAGCAGTTAAACAAAAGTTATTATTTACAGAGGGTTTACTATGTGTCAAGAACTTCCCTAAGCCCTTGACATGCATTGCATTGCTTAAAACTTATGTTAACTTTATGAGAAAGGTTTTCTTAACATCTCTCTCTTAGAGATCAAGAAAATGAGCCTCAGAAAAGTTAAGTAACTTTCTTTAAGCCACATACTTCACATACTTCATAGTAACTGAACCAAGGTTGAAACTGAAGCAATCTTACTGTATGGCCCACCCTATTGGCTACCACCCTGTATTAGCTCCCTAATATGTAAGATTTGGAGCTTGGGAGAGAAATCAGGGCTAACAAAGTACATTTGGAAGTTTATTCCAGAAGCCTTTATCGAACTCCTGCCAAGCTCCAAGTACAGTGCTCTGTGTTTCAAGCACACAAAAGCCATTGGCATGGTCCTAAAAGTGAAAATTAAACTAATGGATTTGAATTAAGGAGTGTGAGCAATAGGAAGAGAAGAAGCTAAAGAGTCCTGGGGTGGGCGCATGAGTAGACAACACTCAAGAAGAGGAAAAATAGGGGCTCCTGGGTGGCTCAGTTGGTTAAGCAACTGACTCTTGGTTACTGCTCGGGTCATAATCCCGGGGTCCTGAGGTCGAGCCCTGAGTCAGGCTCGGCACTCAGCTCAGAGTCGACTTGTCCCTCTCCCTCTGCCCCTCCTTCTGCTTCCCCCCATCTCTCTCTTAAAATAAATGAAATTTTTTTAAAAAAGATTTTATTTATTTATTTGACAGAGAGAGAGACAGTGAGAGCAGGAACACAAGCAGGGGGAGTGGGAGAGGGAGAAGCAGGCTCCCTGCTCGGCAGGAAGCCTAATGTGGGACTCGATCCCAGGACCCTGGGACCATGACCTGGGCCAAAGGCAGACGCTTAACGACTGAGCCACCCAGGCGCCCAAAATAAATGAAATCTTTTTAAAAAGAAACATTATAAAAAAAAAGAAGAAGAAGAGGAAAAATAAGTAGTCAGAGAAATTGGAAGAAAAGTCGATCCAGGTGGCAAGTGAACTAAAGAAAGAGTGGCCAACTCTGTCAAGTGCTCCAGAAAATACTTAAATGAAAGAAGATTGAGAGGAGCTGTTAAGTTTTATAATTTTTGGTGTAATTATCTTCCCAGCCACTGGCCTATCATGACTTTTTAAGAGAATGTGAAGGACAAATGTGAAGATGTACGTAAACCAATATACAGTTGAGCCCTGAGCAACATGGGGGTTAGGGACGGCCACCCCTCTGTTAAGTGGACAATCCGTGTATAACTTTTGGCTCCCCCAAAACTTAACCACAAATAGTTTAGTGTTGACTTACTGATAACATACACAGTCAACACATATTTTGTGTGTTGTATTATATACTGTGTTCTTACAATAAAGTAAGCTTGAGAAAAGAACATGTTATTAAGGAAACCACAAGAAAGAAGATACATTTACAATACTGCACTGTAGTTATTGAAAAAAAAATCCACACATAAGTGGACCGGCATAGTTCAAACCCAGGTTGTTGAAGGCTCAACTATACTTCAGCATTTTGAGCCTGAAAAGAAAAACCAGATACAAGAGGACGGCTTAAGGGAGAAGCCAAAATTGAAGAGAAGGTTCTGTCTTCTGCTTTCTGCTTCACAGGTGTTTCCCTGATTCTAGAGCCTGAGGGAAGGGTATTCTATGCAAAATGGAAGCACTTTGTTCTTACAAAATCAGAACTGATGGGTAGATGATTAGGTAATTGAAAATGCAGATTCAAATGCAAAATCACATAGATAATGATACCTGCATACACTAAGCCTCGTATTTTAATGTGAAACCTGTAAATATCATTTCCTTACCAACTTTTTGCTATGCAGCCAAGGCCTTTTCTTTGCACAAAGGCCTGCCAGTTGCATTTCCTCATCAATCTTCCCTATCACCACATTCATGTACAGCCTTCTGCCCGCCCGTTCCATTAGGGTCTCTTTATTTTTTTTTTTAATTTTTGGAAAGATTTAATTTTTATGTAATCTCTACACCGTGGGGCCTGACTCGCAACCCTGAGACCCAGAGTCTCATGCTCTACCGACTGAGCCAGCCGGGTGCCCCGGTTTGGGTCTCTTTAAAGAGAAGCGGACCTGAGAGTCCCCTGTGAAGCAGCTCAAATACAGAGACCTTCCTGATTTTTTTTAGGATCCTTTTTTTTTTAAGATTTTATTTATTTATTTGACACAGAGAGAGACAGCGAGAGAGGGAACACAAGCAGGGGGAGTGGGAGAGGGAGAAGCAGGCTTCCCGCTGAGCAGGGAGCCTGATGTGGGGTTTGATCCCAGGACCCTGGGATCATGACCTGAGCCGAAGGCAGATGCTTAACGACTGCGCCACCCAGGCGCCCCTTTAGGATCTTTTCAATCTTTTGCCATTTTCTTTGTTATAATAATTCAATGATTTTAGATAATGAATTTCCAAAGACTTTCTTTATTTAGATAATGAATTTCCAAAGACTTTCTTTTGTTATTATTATTTTTTTAATTTCAATTCCAGCATAAACAGACTTTCCAAAAGCCTTCAATCTAGTCTTCATAAAAGGATCAACTCTCTTTTCACATCAATGTTTCACCTGTTTATACACTGACTCAAGCCTCTACCAGGCCTCCAGGCAAGGAACTGGGGAAAGGGGTCCATGGTAGCAGAGTAGGGGGCCCTGAGAAGAAAAAACTGTCCTGCCTTTAGGACTACAGGGTGAAAAGAGGGACGTTTCCCTGCCTGGGCCAAACGTGGACTCTTGAGTGAAAGCCTTACGGGTCTTTTGGGAAAGGACCCCACCCAAGAGAACTGCCGGGAGCAGAAAAAGCTTAGTAAAAGAGGCAGGGAGTGGGGGTGTGTCTTATGGGAAGAACGGAGGGGAGGTGTTGCCCAGGTTCCACGTTGAAGGAGTGGCCATCAGATGTTCCTAGTGGAAAAATCTCAAGGAAATCCATGAAACGCGTCCCACAAAGGAAAGAATCAACTCTCGACAGCCATATCCAGACCAGATAGTATAAGGCCAAGTCATGACACTACTTTTCAAATAAGACTCTCCCATCCTCAACATTCACCCTTCCTTCATTCCACCTTGACCCTGGAGATGTGTGACCCCATTCAGCAAGCACAGGTATAAAGAAAAAGATTCCATGGTGGGAAAATAGAAGCCAACCACGTCTCCACTTTGCTACTAGAGAGTTTCCAACTTAAGTATGTCTGAACTGGGACAGAAACATGACGAAATTTTATATATAGTGAAGGAAAGAAAAATTCTTTTCTACCCTCCAGACGTGCCCGCTGGATTATGAATTAAATTTAGGAGTGCCTGCCTGGCTCAGTCAAAAGAGCATGTGACTCTTGATCTCAGGGTTGTGAGTTCAAGCCCCACGTCTGGTGTAGAGATTACTTAAATAAATAAAACTTTTTTTTTTATTTGCCAGAGAGAGAGAGAGAGAGAGAGCACAAGCAGGGGAAGGGGCAGACAGAGGGAAAAGCAGGCTCCCCGCTGAGCAAGGAGCCCCATGCGGAACTCCATCCCAGGACCCTGGGATCATGACCTGAGCTGAAGGCAGACACTTAACCGACTGAGCCACCCAGGTGTCCCAAATAAATAAAACTTAAAAAAAAAGGAATTAAATTTGTATGAGACAGATTAACAAAGAAAAAAACCAAAGTTTTATTATGTGCACACGGAGGCCCAATATTGAAATTGAGACCACAAAAAATGCTCAAGGCAGGCAGTTTTCCTTTTAGACAAGGAAATAATAAATCTGTGAGGAACTGTCAGGACAAAAGAAAACTTAACTTTGGGAGCTTCAACTAGTAAGGAATTCTAAGCAGAATTTGGGCCAGGGTTGTACATTAGTACAAAGTAACAAGGGTTGTTTCTACAGTCTTCTCTGCTCTGAATTTCCCACCTCTGGCGATAAGGATGTCTCTTTACCTCTTGGTCCAGGAAGGGCACCTTTCACATGGGAAATTTATTTCTTGCTTTTAGGGGGACACAGGAGGTTCTGGGTGTCCTTTCATAGGCTGTTTCTTAAGCAACTTTTGTTTTAAATAATATGCCAAAGTGGCACATTTTGGGGAAGCCCATCTTTGGCCCCTACAATAGTTTGGGATTTTGACTGTTAAAAGAGACTGGATATTTTATTTTATTTTAAAGATTTTATTTATTTGTCAGAGAGAGAAAGAGAGAGCAGAAGCAGGGGGAACAGCAGGCAGAGGGAGAGGGAAAACCCGATGCAGGACTCGATCCCAGGACCTCAGGATCATGATCTGAGCTGAAGGCAGCCACTTAACTAACTGAGCCACCCTGGTGTCCCAATAGTTCTTTTTTCTCTTTAAGATTTTATTTATTTATTTGAGAGAGAGACAGAGAGAGACAGAGAGAGACAGAGAGCATGAGTGGAGAGAGGGGCAGAGGGAGAGGGAGAAGCAGGCTCCCCGCTGAGCAGGGAGCCCAATGCAGGACTCGATCCCAGGACCCTGAGATCATGTCCTGAGTTGAAGGCAGACGCTTAACTGACTGAGCCTCCCAGGCGCCCTGAGATTGGACATTTTAATTACTGAAATTATCTTATTTTTATGATAAATAGCTACCTTAGAACTTTTAACTATCTAAAAGTTTTCAAAATAATAATAGTAATCATCATCATCACCTAAGGAGTGGAGACCCAGTTTGGATCCACAGAAGGTTTAAGGAAATTTGGAGGTGAAGTGCAGGAGGGGAGAATTAAGTTCTCTGGTTGTCCCCTATATAGTTATCCTATTCTCATGCAAAATTTACAAATAGTGATCAAAAAAGTGTTTTAACTTCGAGAGTATGTTGATTATAAACTGAATGTTACTTTTGCTCTTTTATCTTTTGTACTATAACCATTATTATTATTTTTTTTTTAAAGATTTATTTATTTATTTGAGAGAGCGAGAGTACATGAGAGGGGGGAGGGTTAGAGGGAGAAGCAGACTCCCCGCCGAGCAGGGAGCCCGATGCGGGACTCGATCCCGGGACTCCAGGATCATGACCCGAGCCGAAGGCAGCCGCCCAACCAACTGAGCCACCCAGGCGCCCCTGTACTATAACCATTATTAACCTTAAAAATAAAAATGACAGTTACTCTACCAGCAAAAATAGGTTTATTCAGGAATAGCAGAGAACTTCAACCTGGGACAAGTAAGCTATGGCAAGACCATAGGCAAGCCTAGAGCTAGTAGGACTAGAAGGCTCTTTTATCGAGGGAAGGGGGGCAGTGGGGAGGGCTGTTGTAAACAAGAAGCCCATTGGAGTAAACTGGGAGTTCCAAGTATAGTGGCTTCTCAGGGGCGGAGCTGTGACCGTCTCTCATTGGGGGGGGGGTGGGGGGGGGGGGGGGAGAGGAAGCCTTCTTTCCTCCCGCCGGGGTAGTAAAGCGGTATCCACCTGCAAGGTGCTTCTCTTCGTGCTGGGTTCTGCAATTGACTCTGAGTGGTAGGGAGGGAGAGCTGCCCCTGCCCAACCTCCCAACTCCACTGTAGTGAGGTTTCCCTTTATTGATTTTCACATCATGCTTCAGGATGTAGTATAGTCATTTAAATAGTATAGTCATTTAAATGTAAACAACGGGGCGCCTGGGTGGCTCATTTGGTTGAGCCTCATACTCGGTTTTGGCTCAGGTCCTGATCTCATGGTTTCTCAGTTCAAGCCCCCTATTGGGCTCCATGCTCAGCAGGAGTCAGCTTGGATATTCTCTCTCCCTCTGCCCCTTCCCCTACTCTCTCTTTCTCCCTCACTCTAAAATAAATAAACCTAGTTTTAAAAAATGTAAACATTGGGACGCCTGGGTGGCTCAGTCGGTTAAGCATCTGCCTTCGGCTCAGGTCATGATCCCAGGGTCCTGGGATCGAGTCCCGCATCGGGCTCCCTGCTCCGCGGGGAACCTGCTTCTCCCTCTGCGTCTGTCTCTCTCTCTGTCTCTCATGAATAAATAAAAAAAAAAATGTAAACATTAAGGGGGATCCTGGCTGGCTCATCAGTGGAGCGTATGACTCTTGATCTCAGGGTTGCAAGTTGAAGCCCCATGTTGGATGTACAGCTTACTTAAAAAATAAAATAAAATCTTGGGGCACCTGGGTGGCTCAGTCAGTTAAGCATCTGCCTTCAGCTCAGGTCATGATCCCAGGGTCCTGGGATGGATGGAGCCCCGCATTGGGCTCCCTGTTCAGCTGGGGGGCGGGGTCTGCTTCCTCTCCCTCTGCCCCCTCCTCCCTGCTTGTGTTCTCTCTCTCTGACAAATAAATAAAACCTAAAAAAAACCCTCTGAATAAAATAAAATAAAATCTTAAAAAAAATAAACATTGATTTGATATAATTCATGCATGGTTTTCCTTTTTGAGTGATTTCTCTTCTTGTACTACCCTCTGAATGGCTTCCTCTCCCAATATCAGGGATTGGAAATAGAGGTTTTACTCTAGTTTTAGCTTTTTTTTTTTTTAAGATTTTATTTATTTATTTGAGACAGAGAGAATGAGAGACAGAGAGCATGAGAGGGAGGAGGGTCAGAGGGAGAAGCAGACTCCCTGCCGAGCAGGGAGCCCGATGCGGGACTCGATCCCGGGACTCCAGGATCATGACCTGAGCCAAAGGCAATCGCTTAACCAACTGAGCCACCCAGGCGCCCTAGTTTTAGCTTTTTTCCTATCTCCTATGCATTATAATATCTTTATTCATATATAATCATCACAAGGTACTTACAAAGGCCTTGAGGAGAGTACAGACATGCATAAACAGAAAGAAACATAATGCCCGATCTAACTGTAAAATCTGTTGCGCTCCTCAACACTCCCTGGTTTGCCTAGAGCTTAAGTGGATGCTCATTGTGTTCACACTTTTATGCCTGATTCTGTCTTTGTGTGCGGTTAAAGCTGCGAGAACTGTGTCCTTTGAATAAAACAATATCAGAGGGTCCCCGTTTGTGCCATTTGAATCCCTAACAAAGATTCATTTTTTTTTTTTGAAAGCTTATTACCACCTGGCTGACGGTTCGTGAAATCTGTCCAAAATAAAAGCGGAAAGCAAGACTGTAAAGCAGTATATGGAAACCTCAACAAATTCATCTGTGCAGACAAATCTGCTCTCGCACCAAGCATTGTATGTAGAATGAAAACTTAACATGGCTTGCATATATACGGACCTTTTTTTACATTGTGTAGATGCTGTCATAATTAATAAAACAATTTTATTTTATTTTTTTAAGATTTTATTTATTTATTTGACAGGGTGGGGAGAGAGGGAGAGCAGGGGAAGCAACGGGCAGAAGGAGAGGGAGCCCAACGTGGGACTCGATCCAAGGACCCTGGGATCATGACCTGAGCCTAAAGCAGAAGCCTAACAACTGGGCCACACAGGCGCCCCAAAATAAAATAATTTTTAAAAATATTTTATTTATTTATTTGACAGAGAGAGAGAGAAGGAGCACAAGCAGGGGGAGAAGCAGAGAGAGAATCGGGACCCCGGGATCATGACCTGAGCCAAAGGCAGACGCTTAAACAACTGAGCAACCCAGGCGCCCCAAATAAAACCATTTAAAAACAACAAAAACAGAAGTCACCTGTGACATCTGGGGACAGACGCAACTGATCTTTCAATTGAGGGTACTATTGCTAAACTAAAGATGATATTGTAGGATTAAAGGGTTTATAATCATAATTTGGTTTTGACAGAGCAGAATATGCAAAGAAACGCAGACTTGCAGCTTGCATTAAGCATCTAAGTATATCCTTACCTTGTTCATACACTTGATTTGAAGGAGTCGTGACCAGGTGTGCTCTCCCCACATACACAGCATCTGCAGGCTGTCTTGGGTGAGCGCTGAAGGGGCACAAGCAAGCTGCACTGAGATCTTCTAACTGCCCTCCGTGAATGCTCAGAAATGCTCTCGTGCCGGGGCGTCTGGGTGGCTCAGTCGTTAAGCGTCTGCCTTCGGCTCAGGTCATGATCCCAGGGTCCTAGGATCGAGCCCCGAGTTGGGCTCCCCGCTCTGCGAGAGTCTGCTTCTCTCTCCCACTCCCCCTGCTTGTGTTCTCTCTCTGGCTCTCTCTCTGTCAAATAAATAAATAAATAAATCTTAAAAAAAAAAAGAAAAGAAATGCTCTCGCGCCAGGATTTGTAGGCTTCTTCATGTTGCCTTACACGGGTTCATTCACTGACACTATTTCTGAGGTGGGTATAACAATCGACATGTCAATGAACTGTTCATATACTTTGAATATTATTAAAACTGTTACTTGAGTCCATCCTTGATGTTAAAATACAAATCAGACACTTGGATGTATGCATTCACTTCCCCAGTACACAGTCACTGTATTCCCATTGTGTGGAATACACTTTGCCTCCATGTCCCACCATGAAACTCCTACCTGTATTTCAAGGTCCTTTCTTTCATGTTTTCCTTAATAAACATCTTTGGCATCTTTCTCAGTCTTTCTGTAAACACAGTGGAAGAGAACACAGTGGAAGGGTCATAGGAGTTGAGATGTTTAGAAGATGGATTTAGAAAAGAGAATATATAGAGTCCTATGATGATGGGCCAGGGGCTGGTGTGGTCCCAGAATTCCCGGGCTTTGTGTGGTGATTGATGTGAAGGTCTCAAGATAGACTGGTGGTGAGGCAGGGAGTGTTGGGTGTAAGGCAAAGGTGGGAGTACTTGCTAGGAACACACGGGGTTCTTGGGTGTCCTCCTCACTATCTTGGGGCAGAGCAGACCTTCTCTGCACAGTCAGTCTTGGGGGGCTCCTACTTCAGCTTCCCCTCAGCTCTCAGGAATGGGTTGACAAGGGATTTGAAGAAGTGAGCCCGGTGAGAACAAGAACTGTGCCTTTTCAGGCGCCTGGGTGGCTCAGTCGTTGGGTGTCTGCCTTCGGCTCAGGTCATGATCCCAGGGTCCTGGGATCGAGACCCGCATCGGGCTCCTGCTTGTTGGGAAGCCTGCTTCTCCCTCTGCCACTCCCCCTGCTTGTGTTCCCTCTCTCGCTGTGTCTCTCTCTGTCAAATAAATAAATAAAATCTTAAAAAAAAAAAACAAACCCTGTGCCTTTTCATCTTTTTCACCAGCATTAGCTGAGCATGTAACAATATTACTTTAAAAAGTTAACAAATGAGGGGCACCTGGGTGGCTCAGTCGTTAAGCGTCTGCCTTCGGCTCAGGTCATGATCCTGGGTCCTGGGATCAAGTCCCAGGGTCCTGGGTCCCTGCTCAGCGGGGAGTCTGCTTCTCCCTCTACCCCTGCCCTCTGCTCATGCTCTCTCTCTGTCAAATAAACAAATAAAATCTTTAAAAAAAAGCGACAGGACTCCCTAACCTTGACCATGCTTTTGAGGATTAAATGAGATAGTGGATGTTAAGTTGCTAATCCAATGTTGTGAGGATACTGGACAGTCAAAATTCATGACCATTTTGCTCTCCATCCTCCCTGAGAGCAGAGCCCCAGTACCATTCTCATAGCAAATAGCATTTTTGGAGCCTTCGTCTACTTTCTGGTTGATGTAGTGTAAATAGTGCTCTTAGATACTATAGGAAGGCAATACGATGTATGGAGCTTGGAACTAATGAACCCTGACTTCCCTAATCGATATTCTGGTTAAGCCTCTATTTCACATTTAGGCTTGCCTTTGGCCTGAAATAGATGGGATTTTTACAGGCAACAGTGGAATTGTAAAGAATATAGAGAGGGGGGGCGCCTGGGTGGCTCAGTCGTTAGGCGTCTGCCTTTGGCTCAGGTCAAGATCCCAGGGTCCTGGGATCAAGCCCCGCATCGGGCTCCCTGCTCCTGCGGGAAGCCTGCTTCTCCCTCTCGCTCTCCCCTGCTTGTGTTCCCTCTCTCGCTGTGTCTCTCTCTGTCAAATAAATAAAATCTTTAAAAAAAAAAAAAGAATATAGAGAGGAAATTCATGAAAAGAGTGAACAGTACCAACAAGAATAAAGCACAAGGAAAGCAGAAGGCACATTTCAAGAGCAGTTCATGTCCCCTTTGGATGAAGTTAGCTGGTCCTACTCACTAGGACGTGGAATATAGTGAGTCCAAGGTGTAGTTCCAGACATGGATGAACAAGAGTCTTATGACACTTGAGTTTGGGCTCAAGATAGATTGCAGTAGGCGAATGGTTACACATTTTAAAAACTTAAGCAGCACACCTGCGTGGTGAATGGCAATTTGAAATTGAGATCGCAAGCAGCATCTGATGCCATGAGTGACTAACTGGATGCAGTTGGGTCTCAGTGTCTGTCGGGCTTCAGAACCACTTGAAGAGCTGACTTTAAAATGTGTATGTGACTCTATCAAAAAGGTGAAATGAGCGTCTGCCTTCGGCTCAGGTCCTGATCCCAGGGTCCTGGGATTGAGCCCCGCATCCGGCTCCCTGCTCAGCGGGGAGCCTGCTTCTCCCTCTCCCACTCCCCCTGCTTGTGCTCTCTCTCTCTCTCTCTCAAATATATAAATAAAATCTTTTTTTTTAAAAGGTGAAATGTGCAATCCGATGTTTCTTCCTGACATAGTGTGTTTTCAAGAGGGAGTGAAAATGTACTAAAATTAAGATTGTGGTAGTGGTTGCATACCATGGCAGATAAACTAAAAACCATCGACTCAAATACTTCAAATGGGTGAATTGTATGTTATGTGAATTGCCTCTCAATAAAGCTGTTTACACTAATACACACATAGGTCAGATTTGGCACAAGGGCTGTAGCTGGCCGATGCTGCTCAGGAGGACTGTCTTAGTTCCTTTCCTTCACTGCACCCATCCCTAAGTGAGCTGGGGTCGGGGGGGGACTTGAACATCAGCCCATCCGCTACTCGCTCCCAGCACACCAGTTGGCAAGCTCTACCGTAGAACACCGGGGCCTGGAAACATGAGGTGCCAGGTCCCTGGGTTTTCATGCGGTTTATTAAAACCTCGTTGCTACCACAGCCCAGACGGGTACTTCCTGCTCCCTGGTCCTGGTGCCATGACATCATCCGTTCAGGGAGGCCAGGGTGATGCCCTGATGGGGGCGAGATAGATGGCCAAGGAGCATGGTGAGCCCCTGTCCGTTTCAAGGACATGCTCCCCCACATGAACCCGGTGGGAGGGTACAGGGCAGGGGGGAGGTGGGAGAATCCATGGCCCCTGCACCTCTCCTGTGCCACGCTGGGCTTCTCGCTGGTTCCCACGGGGGTGCTACTGTTTAGCAGGATGACTTTCGTGGGGACCCGGAGCCGACACTGCTCCCACTTGCCCCGTCCCGCCCCGGGACTCCATGGGCTCAGGAAGCCAGGTGGGCATGAACACAAGGCAAGTTCCCTCAGGGCAGAGGATTTGGGCCTTCGCGTTCAAGGCTATAACCCCAGGAGCCGGCACATAGAAGGCAATCACTAGTTCTAGAGGGAATCAGTGAGTGAATACCTAAAATCTAGAAGATACTGACTCCACCTACTGACCATAATGTGGGGGAACTAACTAACCACTAGGGGGCTGGCTGATCTCATCGACCTGTAATGCAAACTCAGATTTAAAAAAAAAACAACTTATGGTGCACATTGTGTTTTAAAAATAAAGGTTCTTAGGGGCGCCTGGGTGGCTCAGTGGGTTAAGCGTCTGCCTTCGGCTCAGGTTGTGATCCCGGGGTCCTGGGATCGAGCCCTGAGTCGGGCTCCCTGCTCAGTGGGAAGCCTGCTTCTCCCTCTCCCTCTGCCCCTCTCCCACCTGCCCGCTAGTGCTCTCTCGCTCACTCTCTCAAATAAATCTGACTTCAGCTCAGATCATCTCAGGGTTGTGGGATCAAACTCTGCATCAGGCTCTGTGCTTAGCAGGGAGTCTACTTATCCCTCTCCATCCCTCCCCCACCCCGCTCATGTTCTCTCTCTCTCTCTCTGTCAAATAAATAGTCTTTTTAAAAAAACAGATCCACTAGGGTGCCTGGGTGGCTCAGTTGGTTAAGCGACTGCTTTCGGCTCAGGTCATGATCCTGGAGTCCCGGGATCGAGTCCCACATCGGGCTCCCTGCTCGGCAAGGAGCCTGCTTCTCCCTCTGGCCCTCCCCCCTCTCATGTGCTCTCTGTCTCTCATTCTCTCTGTCTCAGATAAATAAATCAAATCTTTAAAAAAAAAAAAAAAAACAGATCCACTAAAAAGAGAAAATCAAATATAAGATTATTACAAAGGATTAAGATGAAAATGTCTTTAATCAATAATGGAAAATGCTGGCCACTCTCCAGAGGTACACTCCATTTAGCCAACCTACACGGAACTTGAAAGGTTGTGCTTGAATTAACTGTTGAGGCTTACTAAGCTGTTTTTCACAAAACGCATTCAAACCAGGCCCTTTGCTGACAAGAGAAGAAAAGCGGCACAGGGCATACAAATGCTGTTTTCTTATTACCACCTTTTCACTAGAGTCATAGAAATCGCTCTCCAAATGTAGCAGGACTGAATGCTCTCCACCACGACAGCGTTAACAACGTCAGATATCCGAGGTGTGTATCCATCAGGCAGCTTCAGAGATTCCAAGGTGAAAAAAATGCTATCATCTATCACCCCATTTCTTCCATGTAGGCTAGTAATGAAGACCTGTAATTACAGATAATAGAAATGTTGATGTAAAAGCACGGTCCGCTGTAACCCGGCCTGCACCTCCTCGCTCTCGCTTTACTCTGTAGGTCGCTCCATTCCCACCCCGGCCGCCATGTTTGAAACACCGGGAGCGCTCTGCACAATGACCCATGGCGACCCCTACCTCACAGAGGCTAAGTCAGAAGCCCTGCAGACCTGGCCCTGGTCGAGGATTAGAAACTCTGCACTAAACACACCACACAATGTCCATTAACCTCTCTGGCAATGGTTGAGGGAGTGAAAGGGGTAGAGCGAGAAAGGAATGTGGTGGCCAACAAAAAGCCATTTCTCCACTTCCTGGGTCACTTCCCAAGCGCCATCTGTCCCTTTGTGCACACCGACTTTCCCATTTATTTCCAGTATCCGTTCCCCAAGTCACACCCAGCACTTACTGCAGGCTCTGGTCCCCCCCCGCCCCACCATGCCATTCATTCTTCCCCCACAATTCCCTCAACATGATTTATTGTCTGTTCTGGTTGCTCTCGGGGCATTTTAATACCTCCCAAGTAGACTACCTAATTGAGATCTTAATTATATGCGTGTTGTATATTATTCTCAGGTTATGTCCGTTTAGAAGCACGGCCTGTTCAATAAGGAAAGAGACTCCTCTTTGGCAAAGAATGGTTTTGCCAACACACCCCATGGAATCCCGAGCAGCAGCAAGGGTCATTAGAGGAAGGAGAAGCAGAACCAAATAACAAGAGCTACACGCAGACAGACTACCTCATGCACATGCTTATGTCTCAGAGGCTTCACCGAGAGGGCCTTTCTGCTCAACGTGTCCGACTGGGTGCAAAACTCAACTTCTACTCGGTCCCCCTGGTAAGGCTCGAAACCTAAAACAGCCATGGAGAGAAACTGAGTTGGAATCTCTCAGTCTTGGTAATGTTCAGTTTCACAGTTACTTTGACGTTGTAAGACCCTAAAATAATTTCTGTTACATCGAAAGTATATTTTGAACCTTTTAAAACAGGTAACCTGGAAGTCTTCCTGTCAGAAAGGACGTTTGTAATCCTCTAGGCATTGATTCTCTCACTGGTTTCCCAAAGTCTGTTGGGGAAAAGCCTCAACTGGGCCTCACAGGCCAAGCTCTTTGAGAGCAGCACGGGATTCCTTAAACCATTGGTCATGTTCACAAGTCCCTCCGGAGACACAGGGAAGTACATAAGTCGGGGCACACTGGGTTCAAACCTTGATGCTGCCACTTACTCAGCTTGCAACCTTGGGCAAGTTACTTACCCTCTATGTGCCTTGATTTCTTCATCTATAAAATGAGAACATAATTGTAGGACTTACCACAGAGAGTTGAAGGGAGAATTAATCGGTACCTATAAAACTCATAGAACAGTGCCTGGCACATAGTTAGCCCCAAATACACACCACAGCCTAAAGATGGCAAGATTCTGCCAGGCTATCAAGTGAGATACTCTAGGTTATGGTTACGTGAAACATTTATAGGAAAACTCAACTCCGATGTCTTGTCATGCAGTGTAGAGATTAGTCTGCTATAGTATAAACCTAATAACTATTTGTTTAATGATTTGGTAACTCCTTTTTTAGTTTTCAATAAACCCCTTTGGCAGCAATGAGCAAAAGAACAGATGTATGTTTAGGGAAAATGAGTAATGAATTAATTTTCCAAGAAAGCTGATGCATACGTGAATTATGTAATTCATCTGGGCTGTGGACTGAATGTGTCCCCCTAAAATTCGTATGTCAAAGTCCTGACCTCCAGGGTGACTGTATTTGGAGATGGGGCTTCTAAGGAAGTAACTAAGATTAAATGAGCTCCTAAGGAGGGGTACCTGGCTGGCCCAGTCAATAGAACCTGTGACTCTTGATCCTGGGGTCATGAGTTCAAGTCCCATGTTGGGTGTAGAGATAAAAAAAATAAATAAATGAGCTCATAAGGAAGGGACCCATCTGATAGGATTAGTGTCCTTGTAAGAAGGGACACTGAGAGCTTGGTGCTCTCTCCCCCCCTCACACACGCCAAAGAAAGGTCACGTGAGGACTCCATAAGCTGGTTAAGCCTCTGCCTTCAGCCCAAGTCATGATTCCAGGGTCCTGGGATCGAGCCCCATGTTGGGCTCCCTACTCAGCAGGGAGTCTGCACTTCCCCCTGCTTGTGCTCTCTCTGTTTCTCTCTCTCAAATAAATAAAACTTAAGAAAAATATATTAATACTATTTTAAATGTCCAAACTTAAAACCAATTTGTTAGTCATATGTAAAAACTTCAAAAGCCGATTTAACTTTAATCAACTCTAACACCTTTTCTAGTCTCCAAAATGACTCAGATTGGACAACAGAGCATACGGTCACCCCCTATGGCTATAGATGGAGGACAGTGGTGCCCCACACAAACTATAGCCTTTGGTAGATGTATCAAGTCATTGCCAATGCGAGGCCTGGAAATGAGATTATCCAGGGGAATAAATATTCCAACATCTCCCTGCCCACTCCAGTCTCCTGAATCCAATCCTAAGAAAGTCAGCAGCTGAAGAACAGGGTCTTTTAGTGACTGTTGGTCACTACAGAGGCATATTGAAACGGGGAAGCTACCTCTGAACTGAGTTAAGGTGCTGTACAATTGGGTAATTCAAGGCATAAGGGAAAGTCCAAAAAGGGATAAGAAGGTTACATGGAGGGACGCCTGGGTGGCTCAGTCGGTTAAGCATCTGCCTTCGGCTCTGGTCAGGACCTCAGGGTCCTGGGATCGAGCCCCGCATTGGGCTCCTTGCTCAGTGAGGAGCCTGCTTCTCCCTCTGCCTGCCGCCGCCCACCCCCTGCTTGTGCTCGCTCTCGCTCTCTCTTTGACAAATAAATAAAAATAAAATCTTAAAAAAAAAGGTTACATGGAATTTCCTTTTAATCTTTCAAGTGGGCACTCAAGCCAATATATTTTTTAATTTTTTTATAAAAGAAAATGTTATTTATTTATTTGAGAGAGAGAGACTAAGTAGGAGAGAGAGGGAGAAAGAATCTGAAGCAGACTGCCCGCTGAGCAGGGAGCCCGACTCGAACTCAACCCCAGGACCCCGGGATCACGACCTGCACCAAAGGCAGGTGCTTAAGCGACTGAGCCACCCAGGTGCCCCTCAAGCCAATATATTCTGAAAAATAAAGAAATAACCTTATTTGTGACCCCAGGCTTCTAACTCAGGTCGCACGGGTTAAATAAGGATATGTAGGATGTTATAGGACTGTATTCATGCATAACCTGAAAAATAAAGGGGAATGAAATACCAACATTGTGTACTTGGTAGACTCCCCACCCCTGCCCTGAGGCTGAACGCTCAATTCCATTTTAGCATCCTTCACCTAAATGGTTAAGATTTATTGTTTATTCACATAAAAAACACAATCTTGGACCCATTATTGATGTTTTAACCATTTCCCACAAGCAAACACTCATGGACCTAAACTCTCACATTTTGCCTGTAAAATGGGGCTGATCACCACCATCCTGTGAAGCAGGTCAAAACAAAGGGGATCTTGGGCCCCGAAGCACCCATTTGAGCACATCCACTGACCTATAAACACTTTCACGCCGTGCACAGAATCACACACACGCTCACCCACTCCCTCTCCCATGCTCCTGTCCCACGTGGTCTCCAAATATTCACTTCCCACTCCTTCCTCAACCTACTTATAATCGTTTCTGTCACTATCCCATCCTACTAGAACTGACTGCATCAAGGTTACCTCAGAAGGTTCTCGATAGGATTAAATCTAGTGTAAATTATGCACTTCAGGGTCGCCTGGGGGGCTCAGTCGGTGAAGAGGCTGCCTTCGGCTCAGGTCATGATCCCAGGGCCCTGCAATCGGGCCCCACATCGGGCTCCCTGCTCAGCGGGAAGCCTGCTTCTCCCTCTGCCTCTGCCTCTCCCCCTGCTTGTGCTCTCCCTCTATCTCTATCAAATAAATAAATAAAATCTTAAAAAAAAACTATGCCCTTCACACAGGACCAGACTGTACCCCATCTGGATCCTACTGGCACTTAGAACCCCATCTCCTACCATCCCTCATTCAGGTCATACCGCACATACTCACCACACTACCCTGTCCTCCCTTCAGTTCCCACAACAGGCCACGATTTTCCCACCTTAGGACTTTTACAGCGACTCTTCCCTGATTTAGAATATATTCCCCTGCTAACTCCTTCTTCTTTTTTTTTTTTTTTAAAGATTTTATTTATTTATCTGACAGAGAGAGACACAGCGAGAGAGGGAACACAAGCAGGGGGAGTGTGAGAGGGAGAAGCAGGCTTCCCGCGGAGCAGAGAGCCTGATGTGGGGCTCGATCCCAGGACCCGGGGTCATGACCTGAGCCAAAGGCAGACGCTTAAGGATCGAGCCACCCAGGCGCCCCTGTCTAACTCCTTCTTCTCCTTCAGGTCCAAGTCTCTTCCTTAGCGAGGCTTTCCCTAATCTGCTATCAATAGCAGGTGCTGTTCAAATCCTGGAGAGTAAAACAATCTGGGACTCTCTTTTGGCAGGGGGCGGGGGCACACTTACTGGTTGCCCATCTGGGATCTATCTCATTAGAATGCAAATATTAGGAAAAAACAGTACCTGGAACAGAGCCAGGCACTCAAATATTCTGTTGCATGAACATCAGCAAGAATATACGCTGACTCCCCATTGCGTGGAACAAGAAAATTTAATGCAATTTTCCCGTCTTTTGGATTCGCATTATGGGTTTTTTTTAAAGATTTTATTTATTTATTTGAGAGAGAGAATGAGAGACAGAGAGCACATGAGGGGGGAGGGTCAGAGGGAGAAGCAGGCTCCCCGCCGAGCAGGGAGCCCGATGTGGGACTCGATCCCGGGACTCCAGGATCATGACCTGAGCCGAAGGCAGTCGCTTAACCAACTGAGCCACCCAGGCGCCCTCGCATTATGTTTTTTAAAAATATCTATTTATTTATTTGAGAGAGAGAGAGAGATGGGGGGAGGGGCAGAGGGAGGGAATCCCAAGCAGACTTCCCACTGAGGGCAGAGCTGGTGGTGGGGCTCAATCTCAGGACCCATGAGATCATGACCTGAGCTGAAATCATGAGTTGGACACATAACCGACTGAGCCACCCAGGTGCCCCAATTCCAATTATGTTCTTGGTTTAAGATTTATTTATTTTACTGTTGGTGGGAATGCAAGCTGGTGCAGCCACTCTGGAAAACTGTATGGAGGTTCCTCAAAAAGTTGAAAATAGAGCTACCATATGATCCAGCAATTGCACTACTGGGTATTTACCCCAAAGATACAAAAGTAGGGATCTGAAGGGGTAGTGCACCCCGATGTTTATAGCAGCAATGTCCACAATAGCCAAACTGTGGAAAGAGCCAAGATGTCCATCGACAGATGAATGGATAAAGAAGATGTGGTATATATATACAATGGAATATTATGCAGCCATCAAAAGGAATGAGAGCTTGCCATTTGCAACGACGTGGATGGAACTGGAGGGTATTATGTTGAGTGAAATAAGTCAAACAGAGAAAGACATGTATCATATGATCTCACTGATATGAGGAATTCTTAATTGCAGGAAACAAACTGAGGGTTGCTGGAGTGGGGGGTGGGGTGGGAGGGATGGGGTGACTGGGTGATAGACACTGGGGAGGGTATGTGCTCTGGTAAGCGCTGTGAATTGTGCAAGACTGTTGAAACAAATAATGCAATATATGTTAAGAAAAAAAAAAGAAGGTAGCGGGAGGGGAAGAATGAAGCGGGGGAAATCGGAGGGGTAGACGAACCATGAGAGACGATGGACTCTGAAAAACAAAGTGAGGGTTCTAGAAGGGAGGGGGTTGGGAGGATGGGTTAGCCTGGTGGTGGGTATTGAGGAGGGCACGTTCCGCATGGAGCACTGGGTGTTATGCACAAACAATGAATCATGGCACACTACATCTAAAACTAATGATGTAATGTATGGGGATTAACATAAGAATTTAAAAAAAGATTTATTTATTTATTTTAGAGAGAGAGAGGGAGTGTGTGTGTGTGTGGTGGGGTGGGGGGGGCAGAGGGAGAGGGAGGGAATCTGAAGCAGACTCCTCAATGAGCGTGGAGCCCAACATGGGCTTGATCTCATGACCCTGCGATCATGACCTGAGCCGAAATCAAGAGCTGGATGTCGGACACTTAACCGACTGAGCCCCTCCCGTTATGTTTTATAATTATTTTTAAAGATTTTATTTATTTATTTGACAGAGAGAGACACAGTGAAAGAGGGAACACAAGCAGAGGGAGGGGGAGAGGGAGAAGCAGGCTTCCCGCTGAGCATGGAGCCCGATGCGGGGCTCGATCCCAGGACCCTGGAACCATGACCTGAGCCGAAGGCAGACACTTAAGGACTGAGCCACTCAGGCGCCACCCTTCCCACTATGTTTTAAATTGGAACTTGTCTTTTGTCATTTTCATTAGGTTTCATAATCAGTTTAACAGCAGCTATTTTAACAATGCTAATTATGACTGATAAGGTGCTCAGGTCTTTTTAATACACTCTCTTTTTCACCCTCGAGAGGTCTATTACTGTGATTCGCTCAATTTATTTTGCAGCAGAAAGTCCCTTCACCTGTGCTTTGGGCCTGGCCTCTCTTTATGCCTCAGGGCCCTGGTTCCATCGGTCCTTCCTGCTCTCTCCCGCACCTTCAATCCCTACCTTTGGCATTACAAACATGTTCAAGTGTTTACCATCTTGAGAAGAATTCTCCTAGCAAGGCTATGGTTGGTGGTGCGTCCCTGTTGGCACGGTTAGAGGGACCAGGAAATTGACTTTGGAGCTTAGCCATCCCAGGGGCCTTTTCTCCTTGAATTGGCTATTTCTAGCTAAACGTGTCTTAAAATCCCAGCTGCCAATAGATAATCATCTTTGGGGACTTCCACGGTCACCAACTACAGTCAAGTCCTGGCTTTTAAAACCCAGAAAAATTCAGTGGAAAGCTGAACTAACTTCCCCCTTTTATATTCAAGCTACATGGTGGCTGGTTGCGCTTAAACAGGTACAAAAGTTTTACTTCTATTCATCTTTCCAAAGCCAGCCTGGCAGAGGCTGGGAAGGTATAGAGTCCAGCTGGGAAACCATCTTACCCAGGTAGCCTTCCCCAAGTCTCCCCATAGTGGGTAGTCATTCTGTCTTCTCTGCTCAGTAGTGTTGTTTTCATCACGTTCTTTTAATGTGCCCACCTCTCCCAATTAGACTATGAGCTCTTTACAGGTTGGGTTTAATAATAAAGTCTTACTTGTCTTGTCTTGCCAATACCTAGCACTCCAACACAAGCTGAGTTAAACTCAAATAGCATAAACAAATTAACAAATTATTGCTGTAGGTGTAAGACAACAAAATGATAGACCTGATAATTACAAGTGGAATTCAACAACAGTACGCACATACACACACACACAGAAAGTGCTGGAGGAGGTCATCAAGAGGACGTGACCACCAGTTGACCTATGAGCGGGACCCTGGGGCTCCGAGGCTCCTCACCCCGTGCCCTGTCCTGGGAATATATTCCCACAGCTGGAGGTCGCAGCCTTTAGAGAGTAAGGTGTGGCCGAGACCATCTGGACAATGTAAGTGACTGAACCCAATTAAGGCATCTATGTAAACTTTTAACATTCTGGCAGGTGGGTGCAGAGATCTACTCCTTTTGGGTCCCCCCCACAGACAAGCCCTGTATGTAAGTTCCCTTGCTTATTACACTGGCCACCTACCAATCAGGAGTGGCCTGCCTCTTTCTTTGGTCTCTCCTTGCCCTCCATGTATGGGGGCCAGTTTGCAAACCAACAGAAAGGTGCAAGGCTATCTCCAAACCTTATTTTAAGGCATTTGAAATATATATTTTTAAAGAGTATGCCTGTGTGGCGTCTGGGTGGCTCAGTTGGTTGGGCATCCGACTCTTGGTTTCGGCTCAGGTCGTGATCTCGGGGTCCTGGGAACGAGCCCCACATGGGGCTCCGCACTCAGCGGGGAATCTGCTTCGGGATTCTTTCTCTCCCTCTCCCCCACTCCCCACTTGCTCTCCCTCTCAAATAAATAAATCTTTAAAAAATAAAATAAAATAAAAATAAAAAGAAGAGCTCTGTATACCTGTAATGTTTTTCAGTTAGATTAGAAATTCAGTGCCGGATGGGCGCCTGGGTGGCTCAGTTGGTTAAGCGACTGCCTTCGGCTCAGGTCATGATCCTGGAGTCCCGGGATCGAGTCCCACATCGGGCTCCCTGCTCGGCAGGGAGTCTGCTTCTCCCTCTGACCCTCCCCCCTCTCATGTACTCGCTCTCTCTCATTCTCTCTCTCTCAAATAAATAAATAAAATCTTTAAAAAAAAAAAAGAAATTCAGTGCCTATATGAATGGAAAAATTACACAAATACTAGCAGTTACATCCAATAAATGAAACGTCAACAAATGATAGCCTGAGTTTTTAAGAACATTATGTATCTGTCCCTTGCGGCACATTATTTTCAATTCCAAAGGCCCACCTCAAGTATCAGAGAGCCTCTGATTGGAGCCAAGGACACTAGAAGTAGTTCTAATCCAAAAATCCTCTTGACAAATAGCATGTTCTAAATCTGACCCTGGAAATGGTACCTGTAACCATTTCCAGTGCCAATCGATAAAATGAAAAGATAGGTAAAACCTAGTTTTAAATTTTAAAACATGTAAACTGTACCTTTACAAATGATGTCTAGGGAGAAGTAAGTTGTGTGATCAATGTAGTTAGCACCTTCCACTACAGAAGAAATACTGCCAAATGAAACTCTAGCGTAGGAGTCTGAGGGTCTATTGCGATGGCAACTATCACAGAGCGCATCCACCTGTGAGAAAAGGAAACCATTACTGCAAACACAACACAAGTTTAAAAAGCAGAAACATGGGTGCCTGGGTGGCTCAGTCGGTTAAGTGACTGCCTTCGGCTTAGGTCATGATCCCAGGGTCCTGGGATCGAGCCCCAGGTCGGGCTCCCTGCTCCGCGGGAAGCCTGCTTCTCCTTCTCCCACTCCCCCTGCTTGTGTTCCCTCTCTCGCTGTGTCTCTCTCTGTCAAATAAATAAATAAAATCTTAAAAAAAAAAAAAAGCAGAAACATGCTCAAATCATTGTCGTTCCAGAAGTGGTTTAAACAACTATAATAAACGGTGGTGAATAGATTTCACCTGATGAACATATGGGCATGAAACGATGATACAATAATGAATGAGCTTTATATATTTTATTACTTTATATTTTAGAGCAGTTTAGGAATACTGAGCTGAAATTTCCCATACATTCCTCCCCTCTATCCTTAGTTTGCCCTATTACTAGCACCTTGCATTTGTTGGATTGGTATATCTGTCCAAGTGATGAACCGATATTGATACAGTATCTTCAACTAAAATCCATAGTTTAAATGAAGGTTCAGGGCGCCTGGGTGGCTCAGTTGGTTAAGCGACTGCCTTCGGCTCGGGTCATGATCCTGGAGTCCCTGGATCGAGTCCCACATCGGGCTCCCTGCTCGGCAGGGAGTCTGCTTCTCCCTCTGACCCTCCCAACCCTCCCCCCTCTCATGTGCTCTCTCTCTCAGTCTCTCTCTCTCAAATAAATAAATAAAATCTTAAAAAAAAAAAAATTAAATAAATAAATAAATAAATAAATGAAGGTTCACTCTTTGTGTTTTTCTGCCATATATAGTTTTTTAAGATTTTATTTATTTTGGGGCGCCTGGGTGGCTCAGAGTCCTGGGATCGAACCCCGTGTTGGGCTCCCTGCTCAGCAGGGAGCTTGCTTCTTCCTCTGCTCCTCACCTCGCTCACTCTCTCTCGTTCTCACACTTTCTCAAATAAATAACTAAATAAAATCTTTAAAAAAAAAGATTTTATTTATTTTGAGAGACAGAGAGCAGGGGGAGGGGCAGAGGGAGAGAGAGAGAGAATCTTAAGCATGCTCCACGTCCAGCATGGTGCCCGATGCGGGGCTCAATCTCACGACCCTGAGATCATGACCTGAGCCCAAATCAAGAGTCAGATGCTTAACCGACTGAGCCACCTAGGCGTCCCTGTTCTGTCATTTATTTTTAAAATGTGTTGAAAAACGTATTTTGTGTACCAACCAGGTTCAATGCATTGATAGTTCTAGATTCGAAAGTAGAAGATGCCCTGCAGCAAGTCACAATCCGAGGGGAGTAAAAGACAACAATCATTAATTCAGTGCAAATTGTGACAAATGGTAAAACCAAGTGCAAATGTAGGCTTCTGGGAAATCCCAGTAGGGAGAGAATTTCAGACTGAAAGAATATAGGACAAATTCTTGGAGAGAGTGGGATATGACATGGGCTGTGAGAGAAAAAAATGATTTTTACCTGGCAAATGGAGGTAGGGTTGAGGACAGGGGTAGGGAGATGGCAAGGGAGGAGAGACAACACATCTCAAGTTAGAGGAACAAGGAAGAAAACTGTAAGATTCCAGATCAGTACACCCAGAGGGGCAGAACATGAGATAAAGTTGGGAAAATAACAGGGGTAGAGAGAAGCTCTAAAAAGACAAAGATTTAATTTATCTACAATAAGGAGGCATTCAAAACCTTTATTATTGGAAGTGCAGTGCCTTCATTTTATATTTTGTTTTTCTTTTAATTTTTTTTTTTTTTTTTTTAGAGAGAGAGAGCATGTGCATGGGGGGGGGACAGTGCAGAGGAAGAGGAAGAGGAAGAATCTCAAACAGGCTCCTCCCTGAGCACAGAGCCCCATGTGGAGGCCGGAGCGGAGCCTCACGCAGGGCTGAATCCCACGACCCTGAGATCATGACCTGAGCCAAAATCAAAAGTTGGCTGCTTAACCCACCGAGCCACCCTGGTGCCCCTTTGCTTTTCCAATTATACAAATAATACATATTCATTATAGAAATAAATATGAGACACAGAAAGAAGCAAAAACAACTACACATAATCCATAAATCTACTACCTATCTAAAGATAAACACTGGCCACATTCTGGTACTTACCCTGCTCCAGATGTTTGCCCTATGCATAAATACCTATGCACTGTTTTAAAGAAAAATTTAATATTATATTATTAATTTATTACCAAATGATTGCAAATATGTCAACAGACTGTTGAAACATTATTTTAATTTTTTAAAAGATTTTATTTATTTATTTATTTATTTATTTTTATTTTTTTTTAAAGATTTTATTTATTTATTTGACAGAGACAGAGACAGCGAGAGCAGGAACACAAGCTGCGGGAGTGGGAGAGGGAGAAGCAGACTCCCCGCTGAGCAAGGAGCCCAATGTGGGGTTCGATCAGAGGACCCTGGGTTCATTTTTATTTTTTTCATTTTATTTATTTATTTATTTATTTATTTATTTAATTTTATTAAGCAGACGCTTAATGACTGAGCCACCCAGGTGCCCCGAAACATTATTTTAAAGGTTCGTAGGGCATCCCATTGAATGGAAGTGCCATATTTATTGACTCAATTCCACATAGTTGAACATTTGGCTTATATCCTAAAACACTGCTACTTGCCTGATTTCTTTCTGTAGGATAACCTCTTAGGAGTGGAATTTCATGTTCAAAAGTTTCTAATGGGAACTTGATCCATGGAAGTGTCAATTCATTTTCATGTGTTGTTTCTTTTTAATAGCCTAATTCACGGCCTATTTCCATTTCTCTATCTATGCATTTCCAGCTGACAATGCCAATCTCATAGTCATTTCCCCCTCATTCATTTTCAGTGAGGAATCAAGCACCAGGCTCCCAACTATGTATCCACCACCACTTCTGTCAATATCCAAATGATGATCTGTAAGACCCCCTGACCTCTCTGTTCCCTGACTCCCTACTAACCACCATACGGAGTAAACATGCCTTCTCACAATCTAAAACTATCTATCCACACCTCACAACGATAACATCAGCATGTTATTTTTTAAATTACACAAATATTTTATGTTCATTAATGCAGAAGTAGTCAACAGATATTTTCTCTGAGCAAATAAAGGCCACTGGACGGGACCTCCTGTATCAACTTCCTGGCACCTATCCTGGCTTTCTCTGCCTTCCCTCCTACGATAACAGAGGATCAACCAAGCCGCTTATCCAAGGCCGACCCCCCCAACTGGGCACATGGTACTGTTCCCTCTTGCCTCTGTGTAGACTTTGCCCCTATATTATTGTTTCTCTTCCCCCTACATTGACAATTTTTCTTTCTAATGAATCAACATACATTCTCTAAACTCTCCTATCTCTTTTTTTCTGATAAGTATCTTTGTGAATTTTATTGAGTTTACCTTAAATTTATGGATCAACTTAAGAACTAAAAGGTTGGGCGCCTGGGTGGCTCAGTTGGTTGGGCGACTGCCTTCGGCTCAGGTCATGATCCTGGAGTCCCGGGATCGAGTCCCACATCAGGCTACCTGCTCAGCAGGGAGTCTGCTTCTCCCTCTCCCGCTCCCCCCTCTTGTGCTCTTTCTCTCTCTCACTCTCTCTCAAATAAATAAATAAAATCTTTAAAAAAAAAAAAAGAACTAAAAGGTTTTTTTAAAAGATTTTATTTTATTTATTTTTTTAAACATTTTATTTATTTATTTGACAGAGAGAAACACAGCGAGAGAGGGAACACAAGCAGGGGGAGTGGGAGAGGGAGAAGCAGGCTTCCCGCGGAGCAGGGAGCCCGATGTGGGGCTCGATCCCAGGACCCTGGGATCATGACCTGAGCCGAAGGCAGACGCTTAATGACTGAGCCACCCAGGCGCCCCAAGAACTAAAAGTTTTTAAATATCCTTTCCATCCAGAAGCACAGTCTGGCTTTCCATTCAATCAATTCTCTTCTTATTGCCATCAGGAATGTTTGTAGCTGTCTTCATTTTTATTTTATTTTTTTAATTCCAGTATAGTTAATATACAGTGTTATATGAGTTTCAGGCATACAATATAGTGATACAATTCTATGCATTACTCACTGCTCATCATAAGTGTACTCTTAGGCCTATCTTTAAAAAAAAAACACATAAACCTCCCTTGATCTTATTTCTCCTTCATCTCGTTTCTTTGCTTCTCCTCCCAGCAAAAGATATTTAAAGAATCATCTATACTCACTCCCCCATCTCTCATGTGCTCCTCACTGCTCTCCATTCAGGACTTATATCCCCAATATGCCTCTGAAACTGCTCTTAAAAATCGCCAGCAACCTCCAGGCTGTCAAATCCAATGGTCAATTTTCTCTGCTCCCATCACTCAACCTCTTAGCATTTGATTCAATTGAAAAACTTTGCCTGGCTTCTGTGTGACCACCTTCTCCTGGAGAGGCTCCATCTCAACCTCCTCTGTTAACACTCTCTTCCTGTTTCCTGTCCTTGAATTCAATACACCAAGTTACAGACATGGTGTCCCATCAGTATCTCAAGCTTGGCATGGACAAAACTGAACATATCCTGAACTTCCCAGAAAAAAAAACTGCATTCCCCCCCACCATCTACATCTCAGAAAATGGCAAGTCAGCTCACCTAGACAAGATGGACACATTCTGATATATAAAAATTAAACTGCACAAAGTCAAAAGACAGCCTTAGAGGAAATATTGGCAAAACATGCATATGAGGGGTGCCTGCGTGGCTCAGTCGGTTAAGCATCTGCCTTTGGGTCAGGTCATGATCCCAGGGTCCTGGGATTGAGCTCCATGTTGGGGGAAGGTCCCTGCTCAGCAGGGAGCCTGTGTCTCCCTTTCCCTCTGTGCCCCCCTCTGCTATGCTCTCACTGTCAAATAAATAAATAAAATCTTCAAATATAAAGTTCATATGAGGAATTTCCTAACAAAGCTCTCATTTCCGTAACACACAAACAGCGCTAATGCTCCTACTGTAGAAATAGCTCTAAGAAGAGAAATGTTGCTGTACTCTCCTCAACACTTAAAGAAATGCAAAATAAAATTGTGAGACTGCTTTTCTTTAAGATTGGTAAACATTTCAAAGACTGAAATATTTCCATCCTTGTCAATATCGGCAAACAGGCAGTTTCCACAGCCTGCTGTTGACAGTGCCAATTGGTACAGTAAAGCTGAAGCACAATTTGATGGTAGCTATTAAAACAGTAAAATATCTTCACTGAGGTGATTGATGGCTGCATGACTCTGTAAAATTTACTAAAAATGGGGGCACCTGGGTGGCTCAGTCGTTAAGCGTCTGCCTTCGGCTCAGGTCATGATCCCGCGGTCCTGGGATCGAGCCCCGCATCGGGCTCCCTGCTTAGTGGGGAGTCTGCTTCTCCCTCTCCCTCTGCCTCCTCTTCCCCACTGCTCATTCTCGGTCTCTGTCTCAAATAAATAAAACAAAACCTTTAACCTAGCAATTACATTTCAACAAAATCAAAAATCCTTTACTTGGGTGAAAAAAAGAAGTTGCAGAATAATATAGACTCTAATAATTATTATCGCTAACCGTATTTTTAAAAGCTGAAGAATAGATATACAATTTATACTTTTATGAACAGAAACCACTACCAAGGTAAGAACAAGTGTCCCACACAAAGCAGTGAATTGGACTACAAATTCCACTCTACATCCGCATACCAGGTCATCTCAGAGAGGCCAAATAAATAGAAGCAAGGCTGAAAGCCCCCCAGGAATAAAGCCGGTCCCCAAACTCATACTGATCTTACTTTGATCGCTTTCAATCCGTATGTTTTATCTTCTCCCACAATGGCACTGACTTCTTGTCCAACTTTCAGAGAGACATCGCCAGTCACAACATCACTACTGAAGTAGATCAACTCATCAATCAAGCCATAATCACTACAGATCTTCGTCACAACTCCTTGTACAGTTTTTAACCCGGTGCCACCTAAGAGATGAGTAAAGAAAATGTTTCATTAGTTAATATCCCAAGCAAATTACACATGAGAAATAAGGCCTACCGCAGGAAGAGATGGTAGATGACGATCTAAATCGAGAAAGAAACTGGACTTTGTTTGAGATACAGATGACCGTGACAGAGGAGCACAGTGATTAAGTGTTTGGGAGGCAGAAAGCTCCAGTTGAAAGATTGATGTCACCATTTTTCTGCAAGGCACAGTGGCCCAATGCCCTTGGTAGTGACGCTCCGCTGGAGAAGGCAGAGTCTGGAACCAGACGGCCTGGCTGTGAACACTGCTCTTCCCTTTCCCATCTGTGTAACCCTGGGCACATCTCGTAACCTCCCGGAATGTGTTTTCATCTGTAAAACCAGGGCATAACTAATGTCTGCCTAGGAGAGTGGATCTTAAATGTTCTCACCACACACACACACACACACACACACACACACACACACGCAGAGGATAATTATATAAGGTGATGGGTGTGTTAATGAACCTTATTGTGCAATCATTTCACAATATATACATATAACAAGTCATCATGCACACCTTAAACTTACAGTGTTATACGTAATTATGTCTCAGTAAGGTGGGGGAAAGGGTTGTTATCATTATGAACTGACACATACACGTCAACTGCTTAAAACTGTGAATGCCTCGCACAGGTTAGAGCTAACACGGTAGTTGTTGTCATGGTTTCCGCATCTAGACAGACTTTAAACAGCCATTACTGTTACAGAATTTTATCATTATCAACGAGAGCGACCGCGGCAGCAATGCCTGGAGATTACTCAAACATCTCACCAGAGAAAAGCACATAAAGAGATCTGGGGCTTCAAATCTAGCCCAAATGTGCATCCAAACCACTCTGGTTTATTTTTTTTCTGAACACAGCTAGTAAGCCATAATTTGGGGTCTGAACCTAGAGAGTAAACCTGCAGGGCCCATTATGAACCACAACGCGTTAGGTGCCCCCCCAAAATGAGGCTGCGAGAAATGGACAGGGAGGCTGGGAGAAACATTGATTATGACTGATTATGATTTCTGAAGCCAAAAAAATCCTGAAAACTTTTATTTAAAGATTTGATTTATTTGAGGGGCACCTGGGTGGCTCAGTCGGTTAAGCATCTGCCTTCGGCTCAGGTCATGATCTCAGGGTCCTGGGATTGAGCCCTGACTCCGGCTACCTGATCAGCAGGGAGTCTGCTTCTCCCTTTCCCTCTGTGCCCCCCTCTGCTTTATGCTCTCTGTCAAATAAATAAATAAAATCTTTAAAAAATAAAATAAAATAAAGATTTGATTTGTTTGAAACGGTGTGTGCCCACGAGTGGGGGATAAGGGCAGAGGCAGAGGGAGAAGCAGACTCTGCTGAGCAGGGGGCCCGACTGGGGGCTCGATCCAGGACCCGGAGATCACGACCTGAGGTGAAGTCGGCCGCTTAACCGACTGAGCCACCCAGACGCCCCCTGAAACCTTTTTAAAAAATGGGACAAATTCGTCAAGTGAAATCATAAAACACAAGAAAATGGAAGGGACAAGGGTGACAACTGCCACTTAGGCTCATGAAAATATGTCAGAAACTCTTCTGTATTGTCCCATTGGCAAAAATACGGCTAAGAGGGGCGCCTGGGCAGCTCAGTCGGTTGGGCGTCTGCCTTCGGCTCAGGTCATGACCCCAGGGTCCTAGGATCGAGCCCCGCGTCGGGCTCCCTGCTCAGCGGGGAGCTTGCTTCTCCCTCTGCCTCTGCCCCTCCCCTTGCTTGTGCTCGCTCTCTCTGTCAAATGAATAAATAAAATCATTAAAATAAATACGGCTAATGGACGCAGCAGCGAGAGCTTCCCGCTCAAGCTAAGCAGCAGCTCTCCGCGGCCCAGCCCACTGAGACTCGGCCTCCCCTGCGGGCCTCACTCTCCCGGGCAGAGGAGCTGCGGGCCGATCCGGGCACCAGGAAGGCCGGGACGCTGCTGGGAGGATGACGCCGACCACAGACGGGACCCTTCTCTGCTCCGGAGCCCCCCGCGCACTCACCCTGCAGAAGGAGGCGCCCCAGAGGCGGGGGCCCCACGGCAGGGAATGGCTGCCGGGCCTCGGGGTCTGGGGGACACCAGCCGGGTGCCCGCTCTCCCCTGCGCGTGTCCCCCTGCCCCGGCTGTAACGGGGACCGGACGACGCTCCCGCCTCCCTGCGGGGTTTTCTGAGGACCACGTGGCGGGAATGCTCCGCACAGACAAGGGCTCCTTAGATCCATGCTTCGGAGCAGGCCCGCCGTCCACCGCAGCGAACCTTCTCAGTGTTCACGGTGCCCCCGACACAGCGATGCCTGCCGTGCTGTCCCCTGAGTCACCTCCTCAGTGCCAAATTCTGGGGCAGGATTTCAGGATACAAAGGTGAGCCACTTCAGGGTGGCCCGTGTCCTCCTACCAGCGACAGACCCAGGACTTGGCCACTTGGCTTCAGATACACGCGTGTTTGGGAAACGCAATCAAATGCACCCTCAAATCAGGGGGATCCACTACTACTGGAAATATGAGAAGGAATCTGTTGCACATTTACATAACATATGCACAATGTAAGTTCCAAAGGCACTTTGGGGGAAATGCAAGCTCCCCCGGGGCCTTCTCTGTCTACACCACCATCCCTTTGGACAGGAGGAGGCTTCTGGGTATGCTCAGGGACTCCGGGATGCCTCTTCCCACAAGGAGGCGCTGCCATGGCCATGCAGCCCCCTTCTGAGCCCCCCGAGGCTCTGAACCAGGAGAGGGGAGCACCCTTAGGTGCAGGCCCCTGGGAGGGAGAAGACGAAATAAATACCTTCCAAGAGCCTCATATGCTGCTCCCTCTCGGCCTCGGACGAGTCCACCCTCCTCCGGAAGAAGGCAAGAGCCCTGGAAATAAACCGAAGCATGGTCCCGTCGTTAGGGCAGCCTGGGCCCCCCAGACACAGCACCAAGCTCGCTTCTGTCCAAGTCTCTGCCACCCAGCCGCACTCCGACCACAGCGGCTGTTCAGATAAGGCGCCCGCCCCGCTGCACCGCCCGGCGTCTAGCCAGGTGCCTACACGAGCCGTGGCGCAGGCTGCCGTCCGAGGGGCGTTAAGGGGCCGCGTGCCCACCATCCAGCCAATGGGGGCGTAGGGGGCTCAGTGCAAGCCACCCAGAGGCTGGGAGCTGAAGGGTGGGACTTCGTGGCTCCTCCCACCACGGGCGAGGGCGGAAATGTGGTGGCCTAGCAGAAATCACTTCCAGTGCGACCTCGTTTGGCACCTCTTAGAGGGTCTCTGTGCGCTTCTGATGCCTGTCTTGGAAGGTGGCACAGCAGCTTGCCCCGAGGTTGGAGGCAGGCCCCAGGCTCTGGCTCCCAGGTGTGCAGCCCCCAGTCCTCACTGCGTGAATTCTTTTCTCTTCCTTCGCCTCTAAGTGCCCTCCACCACCAGCCCCCATCAGCCCCACCTCCTCACCCCTACACCCACTCCACGGGGAGATCAATGGTCAGCTCTAAGCAGCAGCTTTCTGTCTGGTGTTAAACGATACCGCAGATGCTGTGGAGAAGCCGAACTTGCACACCCACATGGGTCTCAAACCATAGGCTGTGTCTTGCTCTTCTTGGAAGGGAGCCGACTGTGCCAAAGCACTCACTATGGGGCCCAAGAGCCACTTTTAGGTATGATCTGGAGATGAGGATGGCTAGGTAAGGAGGGCCTGGTGACGGAGCATGATGCGGGGAGTTTGGATTGCATCACTTTTATTTGGGGGACCAGGCGGACATCACATTATGAATATTAAATGAAAGAAAAAGAATATTAACTATTTTAACAGCAAAATGAGTTGATTCGGGAATAGACCAGTTGCAATTCAGGACACATGAACCATGGTGAACTGTAAGCAGGTACAGAGTACAACAAAAAGCTTTCTTTGATAGGGGAGAGGAAGCTGGGACAGGTGGTTTTGAAGAAAAGTCATTAGAGGATAGTGAGAGTCCAGGGTTTTGATGGCCTTTCATTGGCTGAGTTGTAGTTTCTCATTGGTGGGGCTGTTGCTGAGCCAGGAGGAAATCTTCCTTCCTCCTGCTGCAGTAGCAAAGTAGGCTCCTGCCTGTTGGGGGCCAAAAATGCTGTTGACAAGTGGTGATATGTGAGAGCTCCCCTTTTAGGGCTTCCACACTCTGTCTTTTTTTTTTTTTTAAAGATTTTATTTATTTATTCATGAGAGACAGAGGCAGAGGGAGAAGCAGGCTCCCCGCGGAGCAGGGAGCCCGATGCGGGACTCGATCCCGGGACTCCAGGATCATGACCTGAGCCGAAGGCAGTCGCTTAACCAACTGAGCCATCCAGGCGCCCCACACTCTGTCTTAAATGAGGTTGCCTTTATTCATTTTCACATTTTCCCCTTTTGATCAAGATCTTCCCTCAAAAGCATCACCAAT
Source organism: Neomonachus schauinslandi (assembly GCF_002201575.2). NCBI lineage: Eukaryota > Metazoa > Chordata > Mammalia > Carnivora > Phocidae > Neomonachus > Neomonachus schauinslandi. Next base: position 16,210,512 of record NC_058419.1, read on the forward strand.
CAAGAATCAGGTTTTCTACTTCTACAATCTACTTTCTACAATCAGGTTTTGTCCCTTAGTACCACGCAGGAACTTCCCTGGTTGCCATATCTCACATCGGAGGGCAACCGTTGAGATCACACTTAGTAATAAGAAAGGGTAGGAGGGAGAGCTCTCAGGCATTCACATCTAAAGTGTGTATCTTGGGGCGCCTGGGTGGCTCAGTTGGTTGGGTGGCTGCCTTCGGCTCAGGCCATGATCTTAGCGTCCTGGGATGGAACCCTGGGTAGGGCTTCCTGCTCAGCAGGAAGCCTGCAAGCCTGCTTCTCTCCGTCTCCTCCCCGGCTTGTGCTCTCTGCTGCTATCTCTGTCTCTTTCTCAAACAAATAAATAAAATCTTAAAAAAAAATAAATAAAGTGTATATTTTATCAGGTTTGTAGACATTGGAGATCGTCTCAAAGTGCTGGGCTAGTATCACCCTATTAGGTAGATTGTTTCTACAAAGGCTTATCAGGCTCATATACAAAGTTTAAAAACGAAGCAGAATTAAAAGTAGTATGACAAATCCAGCTTGAGCAATGGCTCCAAACCTGGAGCCCCAACCTGAAGGTAACCAGCTAAAGAAATCAAAGGACCGTGGATTGTCAGATGAAATTCACTGTAGCCGATGTGCTTGTTCTCTCATTTTATGCAACTGGCTTTCTACTTCTCCAGAGGGATTTCTGCAAGTGTAGCAGGTGGTATTGGCTACGGCAAAAGCAGCTCCTTGTTCAACAAGTAGATGATCAAGGGCTGCACGATTATCCCAAACCACGTTAGCTGGTGAGTCAAGTGATTGCTGTTGAGCTGCTACTGCTTCAGCTTGTGGACTCAGCTACCTCTCCTAATGTAAGAGAGAGATTTCTGACCGTGTGTTCACTGGCGTTTACTCTGACCCAAGGAAGGAAGGCTCTCCCTACAGAGGCAAACCCAGAGACACGTACATCTCCTGGAAGTTCCCATTTAAGGCAACTGTGGAGGTTTAATGGGATGGGCCGATGGGAAGCCTCTGCTTTATTTTGGATCCTGACACGGATGGCTAACCAACCCAATAAACACTGACCTCCAATTCGCCAGCTACCTAGTCGTATGCCCGTAGCAAAAGCCATCCAGCGCCAGACAAAAATAAAACCAGGTGGAGCTCCGAATACTCTAGCTGGGGTCTGGTTGTTGATAGATCCATGAGCCAGAATTTCCTGATTGACGCTTTCAAGCCAGGAATCACAGGAGTTGGGATGACATCCTGTGAGAGGCCATCCATCCTCAAAGAGTCCTTTCTAAAAAATCCCACAAAGAGGAATTAGCCGATTTGTATTTCCCCTGGGCGCAGGGAGACAGGACACACTTAGATAAGGAAAGGAGCATGAGCTGGTGAAGATTATACAATTGGCAAACTTGGAGTGATTTAACTGAGCCAGTACAGTTATGGGTGAAGAAAGACAGAGACAAGGTATGGGGACAGTGGGCCATAATAGTGTCACTTGAGAGGTAACATCCATAAGCTTGTGGGTATAACTTAAAGTGGCGTTTGGGATTAAGGACACATTGGTGACGTGTAAGACCAAGGGGTCTCTGACACCATGAACAGATCCAGCAGTGTGAAAGCTTTCCCCCTTTTGCAATAGATTGGATAAGAGCATTATTTTCCCAAGACTGAGAGGGAGAAAATAAGGTAAAAAGCAGCTGTAAGAAAATGGTATGCTTTACACATAATAACTGAACATTAGCCTACTGGCACTGATAATTTAAACCACTTCCAGTGAGGTGTAGAAATCTTACTTCTATTTAGGTCTATTGAACATTTTCAGTTTTTGTTTTTTAAACCTGTGCACCTTTTCATTTTTTATTTTTTAAAATATTTTATTTATTTATTTCACAGAGAGACACAGCGAGAGAGGGAACACAAGCAGAGGGAGTGGGAGAGGGAGAAGCAAGCTCCCCGCCAAGCAGGGAGCCAGATGCGGGGCTCGATCCCAGGACCCTGGGACCATGACCTGAGCCGAAGGCAGACGCTTAACGACTGAGCCACCCAGGTGCCCCTCTTTTTTTTTTTTTAAGATTTATTTATTTATTTTGAGAGAGAGAGAGAGAGAGACACGCGCGTGCAAGCAAGGGGGGGGCGGGGAAGGAGCAGAGAGAGATGGGGAAAATCTCAAGCACACTCCCTGCTGAGCGCTCTGAGGTAGGGCTCTTGGTCTCTTGCCACTGAGACTATGACCTGAGCCCAAACCAAGAGTCGGTCGCTCAACTGACTGAGCAACCCAGGTACCCCTTCTCAGCCATTCTTTAAAGATATGTCTACTGGCCAAAATTTCCCTTAATTTTCCTTCATCTGAGAATGTCTTTATTTCCCCTTCATTTCTGAAGGATGTATTCACAGAGATGGAGTTGGTGTTTGGGTGGTAAAGTGAACCACTGATTAGTCCTACTCCTTACCACCTCCTTCAGTTTCTTTGATGCTTCAGGTTTGCCTTTTTTCCCTTGACCGAGTAGGAAGGATATATATATCAGTATATATGACTTTGCTGAGTTGCTTAAACAGTTATAGAGAGGCCACCGAGATGTTCAAGTGCGGTGGTGAACAGGCATTTTGAGAGAGTCTAAATACTCAAGCCAGCTCTCCTTGTTAAAACTGGGGCAGCATCCTTGTGAATCTACTTCTAGCAGATAGCTTTTTTTTTCTTTTTTAAAGATTTTATTTATTTATTTATTTGACAGAGAGAGACACTACGAGAGAGGGAACACAAGCAGGGGGAGTGGGAGAGGGAGAAGCAGGCTTCCCGCTGAGCAGGGAGCCCGATGCAGGGCTCGATCCCAGGACCCCGGGATCATGACCTGAGCTGAAGACAGACGCTTAACGACGGAGCCACCCAGGCACCCCTTTTTTATTTTCTTTTAAAGAGTTTATTTATTTATTTGACAGAGAGAGAGAGCGCAAGTAGGCAGAATGGCAGGCAAAGGGAGAGGGAGAAGCAGGCTCCCCGCTGAGCAGGGAGCCCAACATGGGGCTGGATCCCAGGACCCTGAGATCATGGCCTGAGCCGAAGACAGCCGCTTAACCGACTGAGCCACCCAGGTGCCCCTTGCAGACAGCTTTTTATTTTTTTTTTTAAAGATTTTATTTATTTATTTGACAGAGAGAGACAGCAAGAGCAGGAACACAAGCAGGGGGAGTGGGAGAGGGAGAAGCAGGCCTCCCGCCGAGCAGGAAGCAGGATGCGGGGCACGATCCCAGGACCCGGGGTCATGACCTGAGCCAAAGGCAGACGCTTAAGGACCGAGCCACCCAGGCGCCCCTGCAGACAGGCTTTTTAAAAGTTATATGTAGGCGTGCCTGGGAGGCTTAGTCGGTAGGCGTCTGCCTTCGGCTCAGGTCATGATCCCAGGGTCCTGGGATTGAGCCCCACATCGGGCTCCCTGCTCAGTGGGAGTCTTCTTCTCCCTCTCCCACTCCCCCTGCTTGTGCTCCCTTTGTCAATGTGTCTCACTCTGTCAAATGAATAAATAAAATCTTTAAAAAAATAAAAAATCAAAATAAAGTGGAGTCAGGAGACCAGAAGGGGGAGCTCCTAGTTCCTACCATTCCTTATAAATTGCAGACCCCAACAGGAAGAGACATATCTTCCAAATAAGACATTACATTAGCTATTACTACCCCAACAGGAAAAACAAAAGGTGTTTCAGCCCAGCCAATGAGAGAGAGTCATAACTCAAGCCAATGAAAAGCTACTATACTTGGAACCCCGAATTTACTCTAATGGACTTTTTGTTTCCAAAAGCCAGCCCAGCCTCCTCCTTTCCTCTATAGAAAAGCCTTCCTGGGGCGCCTGGGTGGTTCAGTCTGTTAAGCACCTTCCTTCGGCTCAGGTCATGATCCCAGGGTCCTGGGATCCTGCCTGAGTAGGGCTCCCTGTTCAGCGGCCTTCGGACCGGTTGGTGATGCTGGGGTCCTAGAATGGAGCCCCATGTCAGACTCCCTGCTGAGCAGGGAGTCAGCTTCTCCCTCTGCCTGCTGCTCTCCCTGCTTGTGCTCTCTCTGTGTCAAATAAATAAATAAAATCTTTAAAAAAAAAACAGGGAAATTGATTCTTACTTCCGGGGGAGGCGGGGGGAGGAATGAGAAGTCCATACCACATCAAAACTCTGTCATATCTCCTATCTATTCTAAGAACCCACTCGTCTTTCCTAAAAATCATTTAGTCTCCCCTAAATTGCCTACATCTCCGTTCCCCTTCCCCTATTAAGATGGTATATAAGCTCTCAAATCTCACTGCCTCTCTGGGTGTTCACATTTTTTTTCTGTGATGTCCCTGTTCAGGTAATATTAAAAATTAATAAATGTGTATACCTTTCCTACACTTAAT
>NC_058419.1:16215394-16236577 GCF_002201575.2 Neomonachus schauinslandi
GGCCGACCTGTTGCCTCACGTCGGCCAGAGCCCGGGAAGCAGCGAGGAAAAATTCCGCAGCAGGGGCTTGACTGGCCCGGGTCCGCAAGGTAAGAGGCCGGAGGCTGGACCTGCGTGCGGGCCGGCGGCGGCGCTTGCCATGACAGCTCGGTGACAGGGGGAACTGGGGACGGGAGCCCTGGAAGCCAGCCCCTGAGCTGGCCAGGCGGGGGGCCGCAGGCGCCCCGGACTCCCCGGTCCTCATTCCCAGACGGGGTGGGGGGCGGCGGCGGCCCGGGCATCTCGGAGGGTCAGCCCGTCCCCGCCCCGCTTTCCCCGGAGGCCCTGGTGCTGCCACCTGAACCCCAGGGAGTGGAGGGGAATGGGCTGGGGGAGGCGCCGGGGAAGGCTCTAGAAGGAAAAGATGCTGCCACCCTTCACCCCCCTTGGGGGGCCAGACAGGGAGGGTGGTTGTGTTCTTGGCCAAAGCCCTGGTCGGGCCCCTTCGAAGCCCCCAGGCCCCTGGGCTCTGGGCATCTCCCTCCCGGCCCGTGGCAGAACTGCCTCCCGCCCTGTGTTGGGGGCCGGGGGACTGCTCTGGACCTGCTCCTGCTGCGCCCACTGCTCCCCTCCCGCTCTGGGGGCGCCCTCTGGCGCTGGGCGCCTGGACATTTGGAGACCCGGGGGAGGGGGAAGGCCGCTCCGCTCTGTCCCTGCCCCCACAGTCTCGCTGTTGCGCCAACGCAGCCGCCCGCCCTCCGGCCCCCACGTCTGCCCTGCGGGTGCCGCTGAATGCCGCCTGCAGCAGCCCCTGTGCCCCCAGAGGAGCCGGGGGAGTGGGGGTCTCCTGGAGCCCAGGGCAGCTCTGAGGCTGGGGTGGGGAGAGCGGGTGGAGAAGCGGCTTGCGAGGAGGCAGCCCTTGGGCGAACGGGCCCCACTCTCCGTGGGGAGGCCACTGTGAAGTCTCCATCTCTTTCTGTCTTTCAGGAACCGGGGTTTGTAGGTGGTGACCCACCCCTTCCGTGGCCTTGTCAAGAGACTCAAATCCGTGCCCAGGGGCCGCCCCTGGCCCCGGAGCTGCCCGGGGAGCAGCTGGGCAAAGGGCCTGGCCCAGGAGGAGAGAAAGGACCTTCCAGGCCGAGGCCCCGAGGGCTGGGGTAGCCAGTGGTCCCGTTCTGGCGTGGGGAAGGACCCACCCTGTCACCTCAGCTCTGCATCTCCTAGCAACACTTTGAGGGCCTTCTGTTCTCCCCACCTGATGCTTGGAAAAGCTGGCTCTGGGACAGGGAGAGATGTGTCCTTGTCCTACAGATAAGAAGGGGTGGGGCTGAATCTGAGAACACGTGGCACAGGTGGGGTGGGGAAGGGGAGCTCAAGGCCCCCCCGGGGGACCTAGGGGGAGAGAGAGAGAGAGGTGCAGGGTAGGGAATGTGGGGAACTGGCTTTTCTTGGAGTGGTGTGGGAGGTCACAGGGAAGACCGTCAGCGCTGAGATGGACACAGGAGAGAGTCCTAGAACGCCTTGCGGAGTGGAGGTCTTTACCCACAGAGCCTGGCCTCCCCTGCCGCCCCACCCCAGGCTGGACCAAGGGCTCCTCGGCAGTTGAGTGGGACAAGCCTCTCAGTTTGGGTGGCAGGGTGGGGGTGGGCTGGTGGCGTGGCTGCTGGGGACAGGACGGGACCAGGAGGGTGAAGGGATCAACCTGGGATGGGGCTGGGACCCGTGCACGACCCCATCTGTCTGTCCCCAGGCTCGCGCCCCCCTCCCCAGCCCCAAGCCCAGGATCCCACAGGAGAACCTCCTCTGGATGGGCTTGAACTGGCCCTGGAGGCCCCAGGTGTGCGGCTCCCTGGCGCACCAAGATGGCCAGGCGTGGTTCCCGAGGCGGGCCAGGAAGGACCCCGGTCCCACAGCCGCTCTGTCACTGGTTGCTCTCGGCTCCCAGGCTCCGACTTCCTGGGACTGAAAACCCAAGCAGGCTGGCCAGCCCCAGGGACACGGTGGCCCAGCGTCACACCTCCTGCCCTCCTCAGCCGCCACGCTGGAGGCCGGGTCCTGAGTGAAGAGTTGTGCCCGCCTCACCCCGGGGACCGAGGCCAGATGAGGCCGCCGTGTGTCCCCTGCAGCTTCCCACAGACAGGGTGTGATGGCTTCCCGCCTTGTGCCAAGTGTCCTGGGATCCCCGGTCCCGGTGGCGCCTCCTGTACCCCAACCCTTTCCACCCAGGACCACTTCTGGGAGCCTGCCGGCCTGCCGACTCCATCCACAGATGTCCGGGGACAGCGTGTGAGAGCCACGTGGGGCCTCCTCGGGGCTGATCCACAGATGTGCCCCTTGCAAGGCCCCGCCTCACCCTCGGGGTGACCTGCTCCCCAGCTGCGGCCTTGTGGCTCAGCTGGAGCTGCCTGGGGCCTGTGACACCTCTTGCCCACAGGGAGAGGGGTCGGGGGAGCCTCAGGGCCCTGGCCCGAGACCCCTGCCCTGCGGGGCGCCCCAGCCAGTGCCTGCCCTGCCCCGGGGGCCCGGAAGTCTCCGCACAGCCCCCGAGGGACTGGGCGGGGGCTGCCCTTCTTCGGCCTGTGGTCCTGCCTCTGCTCTTCTGACCGGTTTGGCCTTGAGTAGTTAGCGAGCTTCTCCCCACCCCCCACCTTCCCTCTGCCCGCACTGGGCCCTGGCTGCCTGACAGGCTCTCGATGCACTTTATTTATTTGCAGTCTGTTTTCCAGGCAGCAGAGCTTCTACAGAATCCGAGACACGGGCTGGAGAGGACTGTCACTTTGCTGTGTGTGATTAACTGTACTGGTCAGCACCTGCTGCTCAGAGAACGGTCTCGTTCCCGGTGTTGTCAAATCTTGTCACTCTAAGTTAAACAAACAAACCCTCCCTGAGTTCAATAAAGTAAAAGAAAACTGGAGGCCTCCTCTTCTGGTGTGGTGCGGTAGGCTTAGAGGAGGGGGGCCGGCCGTGAAGTCACCTGGGAGGGCCGCGGAGGGCTGCAGGGGTGGAGGCCTGCGGGGCCAGGGCCCCTGGAGAAGGCGGCGGCACGGGCCTGGCCAGAGAGGTGGCAATTTGTCCCATTCACAACCTTTATTTGGATGACCTGATACCTAGGTCTTCTCTCTTTTGAGGGTGGGCTGGGGGGTGGGGGTGAAAGAGGCTCCCTGCACATCATTTTGGGGCACCTGGAGACCCGTCCGCAACAGCAGGTGGCGAGGTCCCCCTTGCTTCCCTGCCAGCCAGGTGGGCGCCCAGTTTTGGAAAAGATAAAACCATGGGGACCGGAAGCCTGCTGTCCGGCCCCCCGAGACCCGAACTGTCCCTTCAGAGCCCCAGCCTAGTGACTCCCCAGAGAAGCCTGGCCATGGGTTCCAAGGGCTGTAGGGCTGAGGGCGGGCAGGCAGGCACAGGGAGGGTGGAGGGCGCCTGGGGACCTCAGTGGCTGAGGTAGAAGAAGGAAGGCCCACAGTCCGCGGGGAGGAGGCTCCTGAGGATGCAGGGTCATGGTCCCCCTGAGGAGCACAGCCTGGGGTAAGGGCCTTGGGTGTGCTCCACCCGCTGGGAATGTCCAGGGGTCAAAGCACCCTGAAAAGACAGACCTTTCGGGCACCTGCCACCCGGAGGGATGGACCCCGATCCCTGCCAGCACCCTGAGCTTCCCTCCGCTTTGTCCAGATGGTCGCGTTCAGTCCCTCTTGGTCCCAAACCCAGCCCAGGGATCACGCAGCCTGGTGCCACCAAGAGGGGAGGGTCAGACCGGAGCTCGGGGCCCCAGGCACGTTGGGGAGGGAGGACCACCCTTCCGTGCCACCGAGGAAGGCAGGCAGCTTCTGCTCCGGCTCAGGGCGGCCTCCTGAGCCCAGCTCTTCCACAGACCACCGTGTGGCCCCAGGCCGGCCACGGGCACTCTCGCGTCGCCAGGAGGGAGCCTTCAGTGTGGCCGTGGCCCTTCAGCGGTCGGTGGCTGCTCAACGTTTATTCCGGCCTCACCTGGAGCACATCGTCTCTATGAGGAGAGGAAAGCAAGCGAAGGGAACTGGCAGGTGTGGAGAGCCTGCCCAGTGTCTGGGGCCCTGCCGCCTGCTTTGTTCCCGGAACCTCCCCATCATCCCCACGGCCACCTTCGGAGGAGGTCATGGCGAGGCTCTGGTCCCCGCATGAGCCGCAAGCTTGACCTGAGCAAGCGGAGGCTCCTCACCTCCTGCCCTGTCCTTGGAGTGGACCTTCCACCCACCGTCGCCCCACGAGGAGCTGTCCCCAGGTCGCAGCCTGGAGAGAGTGAGGTGTGGCTGGGCCCGTCTGGACAGCATGTGGGACTGCACCCGGTGAGGGCCTCCGTACAGACCCGTGACTCTGGCAGGTGGGTGTGTGGACACGTCCTCACGTGGCAGCCGCCCAGACAGGCCTCTCGGGTCAGTTCCCTGGCGCAGTGCCCCTGCCTCCCGCCCGTCCGCAGCGCTCCGTCCCTGGGTTCGGCTCGGCGCCCTCCTCCCCATGCTCCCTGCTCCGGCTGCCCGCGGGGGGCTTGGATGGCACGTCTCCCTGGTGCCCAGGCTTTCCCAGGGTCGACAGCCCCTCTTCGCCACGTTCCGTGTGTGGTTCTCCGGTTTGTTTTGTTGCAAATGGGAAATGCCATTGCTCCAGCCGTTCCTCCAAGGTTCTGCGGCCCCTCTTACTGGAGAAACTCGAGAGTTTAGAAGATCTCATTCCTGTGTCTGTTGCAAACCAGGAGAGGACACGGTCCGTGCCGTTCCCATCCGGAGCACAGGGGTCAGCCCAGGATCCCCTCTGTCTCCACCTGTCCGGGTTTGCCGCTCGCTTCCCACCTGGGGAGCCCTCCCGCCCTGTCCTCGTTCTCTTGGCTGCTTCCCACCGTCGTGCTGGGGACCCTCGGCTGCGGCAGGACAGCCTTTGTGGGATGCTCTCGCCCCCTCCCCCCGGCAGGCCCTGGCTTCTCCCGGCCACCTTCGCACCCTTTCTGGGCGGGCTCGCCCCCCCCCCCCCCCCCCCCCGTGGGGCACCCCCCCCCCCCCCCATGGAGGAAGGGAGAGGAGAGAGCTAAGCAGCAGCTCTCCGCGGCCCAGCCCACTGAGACTCGGCCTCCCCTGCGGGCCTCACTCTCCCGGGCAGAGGAGCTGCGGGCCGATCCGGGCACCAGGAAGGCCGGGACGCTGCTGGGAGGATGACGCCGACCACAGACCGGACCCTTCTCTGCTCCGGAGCCCCCCGCGCACTCACCCTGCAGAAGGAGGCGCCCCAGAGGCGGGGGCCCCACGGCAGGGAATGGCTGCCGGGCCTCGGGGTCTGGGGGACACCAGCCGGGTGCCCGCTCTCCCCTGCGCGTGTCCCCCTGCCCCGGCTGTAACGGGGACCGGACGACGCTCCCGCCTCCCTGCGGGGTTTTCTGAGGACCACGTGGCGGGAATGCTCCGCACAGACAAGGGCTCCTTAGATCCATGCTTCGGAGCAGGCCCGCCGTCCACCGCAGCGAACCTTCTCAGTGTTCACGGTGCCCCCGACACAGCGATGCCTGCCGTGCTGTCCCCTGAGTCACCTCCTCAGTGCCAAATTCTGGGGCAGGATTTCAGGATACAAAGGTGAGCCACTTCAGGGTGGCCCGTGTCCTCCTACCAGCGACAGACCCAGGACTTGGCCACTTGGCTTCAGATACATGCGTGTTTGGGAAACGCAATCAAATGCACCCTCAAATCAGGGGGACCCAGCAAACGGGAGCTCAGGGAGGAATCTGGGGGCACTGCTGGGGAAATGCAGGGGGGGAGAAGCCCCCCCCCCCCAGGCTTCTCTGCAGGCATTGTCACCACTGCGGTGGGTCAGGAGAATTTGGGGCTTAGCTGGATGCAGACCCAGCTGTCGGGGACTTGGGAACACGGCCTCCCATGCCCACAAGATGGAGCCACCCTTGCAGCCGGGAGCAGCGGTGGGGGAGCCCCTCTGGAGAGGATCCTTGCGTGGGGGACAGAGGGACGGAGACACCCCTGGCAGGGCACCGAGCTGCCTCAGGCAGTCCCCCTCTGCAGAGTCCACCTTCCTCTGGAAGACGGCCACAGCCCTGGTCCCAAGGCTGAGCAAGGTCCCGAGGTCACCACCACCTGGGTGGCCCACCACACAAAACAAAGCAAAGGGCCTGCCTGTCTCACAGCCTCGGCCTCGTGGATGCTCTGTGGTCACAGCAGCCTCTCAGGGCCCGCACCTCCTGCTTCTGTGCCTCGGCCTCCATACCCTCCGAGGATCGTTGCTGTCCTCGCGGGAGCCGGCAAAAACCCCAGGCTCAGGACCTCCGGGCGCGGGCCATGTAGGGCCCTCCCCTGCCACCATCGAGCCAACAGGGAGGCAGCAGACAGGCTCGTGCGGCCCCGGAGAGGTGGAGGCAAGGAGGTCCGGTCTCCTCCCCCCGCGGGTGAGACAGCCAATATGGTGGCCATAGAGCAATGGGCTGGGGCGGGTGCCCCCGTGTGTGCTTTAGGGGGACAGCGGGCTCCTCGGTGAGGTCCTTGGGAAGATAAGAGCCTGTCGTGGAAGGCTTTTGAGCGAGGCTCCAGCCCTAGAACATGCTCCTTGCCCCCGACAGTGCCATTCTCTTTTCTCTGCCTAAGTGGGGAGACCAGGTAGGGCCTGGTCCGAACACCCCAGAGATACATACCAGGAGCAAGTGGGATTTCTCTCTGGAACGCAACGTTGGTTGCACATCTTGAAGTCAATGTTTTACTCCATATTAACATAAGCAGGGGGAAACCTGACCATTACAGTAGGTGCGGGAAAGAGGTTTGACAAAATCCAACACCCGTCCATGATAAACATTTTCAACAAAATTGGTATATGGAAAGGAATTTTCTCAACCTAGTAAGGCGTGTCTACATAATCTTATAGTGCGCCTGACACTCAATGGTGAAAGAATTAAGATTTTCTCTACACATCGGGAACAATGCAGGATGTGCACTTTTGCCCTTTCTATTCAACATTATAGAGGAATGAGCTGTGGAATAAGCTCCTCATCCCCCCCCCCGCAAATAAAAACATTCTGATTGGAAAGGCAGAAATAAAACTATCTTTATTCACTGATGATCCTATATGGAGAAAATCCCACGAAATACACATAGACAAAAAGGCACTAGACCCGTAAGTATATCTGGCACAGGACAGAGGACACAAGATCAATATTAAAATAGCAACTGCATTTCTATATACTAGCAACAAAAATTCAAGAATGGAATAAAATAATTTGAAAAACACTGCTGGGAAAGTTTAAAGAAGCTCTAGATAGAGGGGCGCCTGGGTGGCTCAGTTGGTTTAGCGGCAGGCTCTTGATTTCAGCTCGGATCATGATCTCAGGGTCCTGGGATGAGCCCTGCGTGGGAGTCTGCGCTCAGCAGGGAGTCTGCTTGAGGATTCTCTCTCTCCCTCTGCCTCTGCGCCTCCCCCTGCTCGTGCTCACTTGGTCTCTGTCTCTCGACTAAATATATGTATATATACATATATATATATATATTTTTAAAGAGGGTATAGATAGAGACATTTCATGGTTTGGAAGACTGAATATTGTCAAGATGGCGATCTTCCCCAAACTTATCTGGAGATTGAACACAACCTCTATCCAAATCTCAGCTTAATCTCCTGTCGAAATTGACGAGCTGATCCCAAAATGTATGTGGAAATGTAGATGACTTTAAATACCCAAAACATTTTGAAAAACAAAGTTGAGGATTTACCATACCTATCTCAAAACTTAGTATAAACCACAGTAATGAAGACAGTGTGGTGTCGGTGCAAAGATAAGTGTATAAATCAGTGGAAGAGACTGAGAGATTATAAACAAATCCCTACATATATGATCGATTGATTTTTATTGTGGCAAAATACACATGAAATTTACCGTTTTACCCACTTAAGGGTTACAGCCCAGTGGCATGGAACACATCCACGATATTGCGCATCCGTCGCCGGTTATCAGGTTCCAGATCATTTTCGTTACCTCAAAGTGGGAACACCATACCCATTAAGCTCTCGCTCCCCATTCCTTCCCTACCCCTGCCCCTGGCAACCAAAAATGTGCTTTCTGTCTCTATGCCTCTTCTGGATGTTTCATAAAAACGGACTCATACACGGTGTGACCTTCTGTGTCTGGTTTCTTTAATTCAGCAAAAGGTTTTGGAGGTTCGGAGAGACTGTTGCCAGTGTCAGTACTTTGTTCCTTCTGAGCGGGTGAATTCTACTCCATCGTCCGGATAGACCACTTTGGTTTAGCCATTCACACGCTGATGGACATTTGGGTTGTTTCTACCTTTCGGATCTTATGGATAGTGCTGCTACGGTAAACGTTCATGAACAAGTTTTGTTTGAACACCTGCTTTCGAGTTTTGGGGTCCATATCGAGGAGTGGAATTCCTGGATCACATGGTTATCCCCTGTTGAACTTACTGAGGAAACGCCACACTGTTCCACACGGAGGCGGCACCACTGTCTTGGCGCTAGTGATCGATGATGCCTCTGACTTCCCCACATCCTCTCCCATGCTTGTTCTTTTCCTGTTTTTAAATGATGGGCCTCCTAGTGGGTGTGAAGTAGTGTCTCAGTGTAATTTTAATCTGCATTTCCCTACTGACTAAGGATGTTGAGCCTCTTTCCATTTGCTCGTTGGCCATTTGCAGGTCTTTGTACAAAGAGTCGTACTTGGGGATACATTTGACCAAAGATGTGCAAGACCCGTACCGCGAAAACCTCAAAAGAAATGAAAGAACAAATGTAAATGCAGAGCTATATCATGCTCATAGATTTGAAGACTCGGTATTGCTACGGGTCAACTCGACAAAACCGACGTATGGATTCAGTGCACTCCCAATAAGCTCACAGCAGGACTTCTGAAGGAGATTACCAAGGTGATTCCAACGCTTACACATAAATGCAGGAGGCTGAGGACAGCCCAACACTTCTGAAAATGAACCGAGTTTCAGGACTTTGACTACCTAGTTTCAAGACTTCCAGCCATCATCCGGGCCTTGTGCTCTTGCAGAAAGATAGAGATCAGTGGACAGAACGGAGAGTTCAGAATACACTCAGAACTACACGGAGGATGGGCTTTGGACGGAAGCGTCAAGGCAATCCAAGAGAGAAAGGATAATATTTTCAAGAAACAGTACTGGAAACATCGCAAAAGCATGCCCATAAAAACGCAACTTGACCCTAAGCTCACATCACATACAAAAAGTAACTCAAAACCAGGACAAAGATGTCAGAGACGAAACCACATTCCTCGCCCCTGCAGGGGACTGCAGTTCTCCGCTCAGCGGCTGGGCGGGCTTCTCCCCGATGTCAAATTTGAGAAAAAGTCAGACCCTGTCACCCCGGGAATCACAGCGAAACGGCTAACGCAGATGCCCTGCACGCTCACCTTGACACCCACACCCCCCACCGCCTTTTTGTGCCCCAAGACCTCCTTCCCTCCCCCTTACCAACAACTGCCCTGCGGGGCCGACCGGCCCTCCAGCCGAAGGCCCGAGCAACGCCCCCGCCGGGCTTTCTGGTGTAGTTCAAGGGAGTCGCCAGCAGGTGGCGCTGCTCCCACAGCGCAGGCCAGACTGGGGCGGAGCAAAGAGCCTTCCAGCCAGCTTGGGCGGAACTAGCTTCCGGTAAATGGGTCGACCACGAGGATCAGACACACAGGTTTTCGAGGTACCCGACGTGCAAGATCTTGAGCAAAGAAGACCCGCGAACGGATGACGTGCTTCGGCTGACATGCATGCTCCAACCGTGATGCTCAAACACGGCGGGGGGAGCAGGGCGCCCCCGTGCCCCCGGGGTCTGTTCCGAACACCGTTAGTACCGGGAGAGGGTCAGCGCCTTCTTGGATCGCGGCGCCGTGCGGCTGCAGCAGGCTTGGGAGGGGGGAAGCTGCTGGGTTGGAACCCCGGCTGTTCGGGTTAGGAGCGGGTGCCAGGCCCCTCGTCCTTGCTGTCTGCCCTTCACTTTCTTCGTGTGCACAGGGATTAGTAATTCCGAGGTCCCGTGCGCAGTCGGGGAAGCCACGCACGTCTCGGACTGAACGCTGAGCCCGGAGGCCGGAGCCCGACGCGTGGCAGCCGTCGGTAAAGGAGGACTCGTCTTTACTGGCTACGAGCCTTCCTTCGTAGCTCGTCATTCAGGCTGCTCCGTCTCCCGGACGGCGCCAAAAGGCAGCCCCGTGTCGGTGTCAAGGCCACGGACTTTGTCGTTGGGTCCAGCAGCTGCACCACTCCCCAGGGGCCGTGGGAATAGCCCCGGGCCTTGCTGAGCCCCAGCTTCGTGGCCGCGACAGGCAGCATGTGCCGCATGCCCCCGGCAGGCTGTCCCGGGGACCAGACGCCGCCGCGCTGCGGGGCTGCCGGGCACCGAGCAAGGGCCGCGTACGGCACAGCTGCGGGGCCGCCCTGCACCCCGGGAGCACCGTCCACCGCGCGCCGGGCCCCGGAGACGACTCCTTCCCTCGGCCGTGTCCGCGCCTTGTCCGGTCCCTCTCCTCCGCCAGCGCTCGGGGGCCGCGGGGCGGGGCGGGGCGGGGTAGGGGTGGGGGCGCAGCAGGGGTGGAAAAGGAGAGAAAGGAGAACCTGAAACGGAGGGGGTTCCATCCGTCCGCGTGGGTCCAGCTTCGGGAAGGACAGCCGCCTGTGACTCCGACGGCTGGCCTGCAGCTCCGGGCCGCAGGGACGTCCCCGACGCTCCCGGGTCTCCTCTGCGCCCGGCTTTGCTGGAAACGGCCTGCGTCCTCGCGCGCCTCGCCGTTTGGCCCCCAGCAGCCGCAGCAGCAAGCCTCTTGGTGCCGTCTGTCTGTCTGTCTGTCTCGCCAGCGCCCCTGGGAGACCCGAAGCGCAAGAGCCCGGCCACATCCCTCCCTGCTCTGATCTGCCCTCAGCCTCCACTCATCCTTCTCTCTTCTTTTCCATCACATGGGTCTTCCAAGGAGCACAGCGACTTCCTCAGCCTCTTTTGCTCCAGAAGGCTTAAAATTGCAAAGTCTGCCACATTCCTTTCTCTGGAACCCTCACATAACCTTAGAGGACTATGCCTGACCTGCGGCTCCTGAGGTCCTTATGTTCCCACTACCCAGTTAAAATACACTTGTCCTGGGAACCCCTTCCCTTAAGAATAACTTCTGCTTTCTAAATTCACGCTGGTAGTTTATCCTGACCATTGTAGTTCTCAGTCATGAAAGGTGATTGACATGCTAGTTTGTAGATCAGTCTCTGATGAGTTTACCTCAACTCTTGACTCTTGTAAAAATGAGATCATTACCCTGTAATGCCGAGGACCAGGCCTTAGTCGTGGTAACCAAGCAGGTTGTGACCACAGATCTGTTTATGGCACACTCGAATGTTCAAATTCAAAATGTTCCAAGTCAAACTTGTCTTTTCTAAAAATCAAAAATAGTGCTCGCTTCGGCAGCACATATACTAAAAATCAAAAATACCCTTCTTTTCTTCCTTGGCTCCCTATCTTGAGTGGTGTTACCAACCATCCACCCAGAAATCAGGAGTCCTGTCTGATCTGAGTTGACTATATCCTTCTCCCTCAAGTATCCAGGTAGGAAGACTCCACTCACTGTGGCTTTGGGAATCCATCCCCACTTTCCAATCCCCATCAGCCTTGCCTTGGTTTAGATACAAATTATTTCCCCGTTGCTTCTCTACAAGTTTCCTTTCACTGTCTACCTCTTCCCAGGTTTTCAGCCCCGCCCCGTGCCAATGCCAAATTCATCCCCATCCCTGATAATGTGATTCATGTAAAACATAAATATGGCCTTGCCACTCTCCTCTCAAACATCTTTCAAGAAATCTCAATGTTTAGGAGTGGGACACACCTCTCCAGAGCCTCTGATCCCTTTTCTCTGAGTCCAATTTCCAATGCACAGAGTGCACACTGAGGTTTGTTTTCCTGCTCTCCAGAGAATAACAAGCTTAGTAAAGCACTTGATGTTCAGGAGGACCTGGATTTTCAGTTGCTCTCCAAGCCAGATTACATTTCACAAACGTCATGGAAATGATCAAACATGGGGAAGTTGAAAAATAATACCAGAAACTGCATGTTCCCCTCATTTATGTACAATAAGTATCACCCCCTAGTCAATCAGGCTTGATCTCTGCCCCTTCCCCTTTCCTCCTACTATGGGATTATTTTTATTTCTATTTTTTATTTTTTTAAGATTTTATTTATTTATTTGACAGAGAGAGAGAGCACAAGCAGGGGGAGCAGCAGGCAGAGGGAGAAGCAGGCTCCTCCTCCCCGCTGAGCAGGGAGTCCGATGCGGGGCTCGATCCCAGGACCCCAGGATCATGACCTGAGCCGAAGGCAGCTGCTTAACCATCTGAGCCACCCAGGCGCCCCTAACATGGGATTATTTTTAAATGAATCTCATATAGTATATATGAGTATGTATAGGAAATAGCTTTCAAAAAGGGGACCAGAAAGCCTTATGAAGAACTCCAAGTGTGCAGTCTTCGGATCTGTTGTATTCATCCATTTTATTGGCTTGTGAAATAGTTCAGACATCCCCAACACCAGGAATGTGGCTGACTTTGCAATTTTAATTTAATTTTAATTAATTAATTAAGAGAGGGGGTGGGGAAGGAGCAGAGGGGAGAGTCAGGATGGGGGGAAGAATCTCAAGCAGACTCCCATGCTGAGTGCCGAGCTTGGATCTGGGGCTCGATCTCACGACCCATGAGATCATCACCTGAGCCAAAATCAAGAGTTGGACACCCAACTGACTGAGCCTCCCAGACACCTCCCCCGCTCCCCGCATACTTCTAGGGGAAGCCCGTGCTCTCTGTACCTTTTCATTACCTTCCTTGGATCGACACTAGACCCCGCTACTAGGAGACTGAATGCCCCATCCTGAGAAACCAGGTGCCCTAAGCTGTCCTCCCTGACTGGTGATGCCTGAGGTTTACCAATTTATTAAGGAAAGGAAGGCGGTAGGTAAATTAATTACCCCTTGTGAGAAGGGGTCCTTTGGGCCACTACATGAAGGCCATAGATGCATATTTGAGGATTGTACGGTGTTGAGGGAAATCTCCTGACCCTGCTCAGGGTAAGACAGAGTTAGGGTGACTAGTATGGTCCTAGAGAAGATCATATAAGAAGACAGGAGGATCTGACACCAAAAATAAAAGCAACAAAAGCAAAAATAAACAAGTGGGACTGCATCCAACTAAAAAGCTGCTGCACAGAAAAGGAAACCACCAACAAAACAACAAGGCAACCTACTGAATGGGAGAAGATACTTGCAAATCATACGTCTCATAAGGGATGAATATCCAAATATATATAAAGAATTCATACAACTCAATAGCAAAAAAACACAATGTGATTTAAAAATTGGCAGAAGGGTGCCTGGGTGGCTCAGATGGTTAAGCGTCTGCCTTCGGCTCAGGTCATGATCCCAGGGTCCTGGGATCGAGTCCCACATCAGGCTCCCGGCTCAGCGGGGAGCCTGCTTCTCCCTCTGACCCTCTCCCCTCTCATGCTGTTTCTCTCTCGCTCGCTCTCTAAAAAATAAATAAAAATAAATAAATAAAGATAAAAATTGGCAGAAGATCTGAATAGATGTTTTTGCAAAAGAAGACATATAGATGGCCGACAGGTGGCGCGAGCCAAGCTACTCATGCTGTTTGACAAGGTCCAAGTATGGGGGACGATCCTGAAAACAGGAGACTCCACAGCTGGCTCCTGCTATTCTCTTTCATTTTGTTTATAGCAATCTTTATAATTGTGGGGATATTTCTGGGGTTTCATGATAAAGTGACTACTCATCTTAGTTACGCCTATCTAAGCAATCATAATGAAACTAATTCCACGAAGAATTAGTTCCTATAGAACAAAATAACAAGACGGTCACGCTCTGTCTAGCACCTTTCTCTTTGCGTACTGTTTTTTAGTTTTAGCAAAAGCCAATAAGCAGAAATCAATAAAGGTCATGTTAATCATTACAAAGGAAAAATGAAAGAAGGCTATGGCTGTAATCCAGAAAATGATCTAAGATTTGGAAAAACAAAAATATCCTAACATATAAATAAAGTTCCTCCGAGGCTGTCAGGAGGAGATGCTTGCAACCTGATCCTGTGTCTGTGTCTCCTCATTCGCCGACGCCGTCCTTTCCTACGAGAGACCCACCCCGGCTGGAGCTGGACTCCCGCAGACAGGTACATGAAAAGATACCATACATCATTTAATCATCAGGGACATGGAAATCAAAACCACAATTAGATATCACTTCACACCTGTTAGAAGGGTTAGTATCAAAAAGCCTAGAAGTAGCAAGTGTTGGCCAGGATGTGGAGAAAAGGGACCCTTGTGCACTGTTGGTTGGAATGTAAATCACAGCCACTACGGAAAACAGTACGGAGGTTCCTCAAAAAATTAAAAACAGAATGACCATATGATCCAGCAATTCCACTTCTGGGAAAACAAAAACACTAATTTGAAAAAATATATGCGACCCCATGTTCATTGCAGCATTATTTAAAATAGACAAGATACGGAAACAACCTAAGTGTTCACTGATGGATGAATGAATAAAGAAATTGTGACACACACACACACACACACACACACACACACAATGGAATATGATCCAACCATAAAAAAAGAAAGGAAATCTTGCCATTTGCAAAAACATGGATGGACCTACCTCCAGGGCATTGTGCTAACTGAAGTAAGTCAAATAGCAAAAGACAAATACCATATGATTTCTCTTATATGCAGAATCTAAATATATATCCATATATATAACTATACATATATAACATATATATACATATATAACATATATAGTTGTATATATATTTGTATATACACACACACAAAACTTAAATCATGGATACAGAGAACAGATTTGTGGTTGCTAGAAGCAGGGGATTAGGGGTGGGAGAAATGGGTCAATTGTTTGGGGGTTTTTAGTTTGCATAAATTGGAAAAAAAAAAGAAGCAATAGGTATTTAGAAATATAATAACTGAAGGGTTGCCTGGGTGGCTCAGTCGGTTGAGCAACCAACTCTTGATTTTGGTTCAGGTCGTGATCGCAGGGTCATGAGATCGAGCCCCACATTGGGCTCTGCCCTGGGCCTGGAGCCTGCTTAGGATTCTCTCTCTGCCCCTCCCCCATGATCTCTCTCTCTCTCTCAAATTAATAAATAAATATCTGGGCTCTGCGCTCAGTAGGGAATCTGCTTGAGATTCTCTATCCCTCTCCCTCTGCCCTTCCCCTCCGCTGGCACATGCTCTAAATAAATAAATAAATAAAAATCTTGAAAAGAAATACAATAACTTAGCAGTGACAATTTAAAGGACAGTGACAGAAGGTCGCACATCAGTGCCAGCACTTGGGGCCTACTGACTCATGCACTCTCTTCCAGATGGTTGTCTCAGATTCCTGGTAGATAAGAATTCATTACACAGGGTGCTTTTATAAATAAATCTAAGGTCTTAAATGTAAAATGAACATTATGTTAATGAAAGGAAAGAAAAGAAAAGAGAATGAGAGGGGTTTTTTTTTTTAAGCCCTAAGCATATATATTTTTCTTTACCCTCACATTTAGTGAGCCGGGGCGGGGAGGGCACCGTTTGAATTCCAGCAGGTTCCAAAGGGAATCTCTGTTTTTTCCCTCTTAATTAGTTGTGTTTCTTGATAAAGCAGCTATATCGTCAGAGGAACTTCCTGAGGTATGGATGTTGTAATTCTCGAGTTCAAATAAAGATAAACAAATAATTTGAATTGTTGGTTGATGCATCCTACAATGCGGATGAACACAGTTCTTTCCAGTGTTGCTCAGCACTAAATACCACGAAGAGGAGAAGTAATCATACAGAGAAGCACAATACAAACAAACAGACTCTTATATACAGAGAACAAACTGGTGATGGGCAAATTAGGTGAAGGGAATTAAGAGGTACAAACTTTCAGTTATAAAATAAATAAGTCACAGAGGTGAAAAGTACAGCATAGGGAATATAGTCAATAATATTTTTATAACGTTTTGTGGTGATACATGGTAGCTACACTTGGGATGAGCCTTAAGTAATGTATAGAATTGTCAAATCAATATGTTGTACATTTGAAACTAATATTACATTGCATGTCAATTATATTTCTTTTTTAAAAAAACATTTTATTTATTTATTTGACAGAGAGAGAGACAGAAAGCACAAGCATGGGGAGTGGCAGAGGGAGAAGCAGGTTCCCGGCTGAGCAGGGAGCCCGATGTGGGGCTCGATCCCAGGACCCCGGGATCATGACCTGAGCCGAAGGCAGACGCTTAACCGACTGAGCCACCCAGGCACCCCAATCCTCAATTATATTTCAATTAAAAAAAATAAGCACAACTGGGGTGCCTAGCTGGCTCAGTCAGTGGAGCATCTGACTCTTGATTTCAGGGTTGTGAGTTCAAGCCCCACATTGCGTGTAGAGATGACTTAAAAATAAAATCTTAAAAAAAAAAAGCACAATAAACCAGGGGCAAAATATTAAACACAAGACTGCACTGATGAACATGAAAGTATGCGTTTAGATAATTCTCATCAGAAAGAAAAAGAATCTTAGAAATGCCATAACTGAGATTTATTTTCTTGATGAAATTAAATTTGAATTCATATTATTGTTATCATTATTTAGAGAAGGGGGAGGGGCAGAGGGAGAGGAAGAGAGAGAAACTTAAGCAGGCTCCACGCCCAGCACGAGCCCTTCACAGGGCTTGATCCTGCGACCTGAGATCATGACCTGAGCCGAAATCAAGAGTCAGACGTTTAACCCACTGAGCCACCCAGGCACCCCTTGAATTCGTATGATTATTAGCAGTGTATATTGGAATGGCTAAAACTTATATCATTGTTATCATTATTAAATTTTACGACAGATTCCTGGATTTCAGGGTGTGACTTTTATTTTCTGTCTTGAATTGATGCAAAGCAGTCTTTTTCTTGGTCTCTCTTAAGGTGACATCTACCGATTCGGTGCAGTGCAGTTCCCTGGTTGGTCCATAGCCCTCTGACCAGTGGGGTCAGCCTTTTAGATTCCTGCTTCTCCTCACACAGACAAGGCTTGGAAAGTGCATCAACTGTTATTTTTCTAACTCTGACTTGTCATGTAGACACAACTTTGGTTTTCACTTGGGTTTGGCAGCCATGCAGTTTGTTTTGGAGGCTCTACATAAAATCATCCACACTGGCAGCTCCAACAGCAGAGTTGGGACTAATATTACGTGCACGAGTATACTCGGGGCTGAATGAATCAGGCAGAGTGGCTGGCATCACGACAATTTTCAGACAGACTCTCAGCTTCCTGAAAATTTAAACACTGCTCCTTAAGAAACACATGATTTATCATTAATCTTCTAGAGTCTTCATTTATTTTTCTTGTATTTTTAATATAGCCATTCTTGGGGCCATTAAACACACACACACACACACACACACACACACACACACACACACACCCCTATTCCCAGCCATTACTTGGATTCAACTCACTGTCAAATCTACCTTGTTTTTTTGCTTTGTTCTCCACATTCTTGGAAAAAGAAAACATCTAAAATTAATATAACGTTGTATGTTAATTATACTTAAAAAAATCTCACCCTCAGGGCGCCTGGGTGGTTCAAGTCGGTTAAGCATCTGCCTTCGGCTCAGGCCACGATCTCAGGGTCCTGGGATCGAGTCCCGCATGGGGCTCCTGCTCAGCGGGGAGTCAGCTTCTCCCTCTCCCCCTGCCCCTCCCCCTGCTCATGTTCTCTCTCTCTCTCTCAAATAAATCAATAAAATCTTTTTTTTTTTATTTTTTTTATTTTTTATTTTTTTTTTTTTTAAGATTTTATTTATTCATTTTGACAGAGAGAGAAAGAGACAGTGAGAGAGAGGGAACACAAGTGGGTGGAGTGGGAGAGGGAGAAGCAGGCTTCCTGCGGAGCAGGGAGCCCGACGCGGGGCTCGATCCCAAGACCCTGGGACCATGACCTGAGCCGAAGGCAGACGCTTAAGGACTGAGCCACCCAGGCGCCCCTAAATCAATAAAATCTTAAGAAAACAACTCACCTTCCAATTTCTTCCCTCCACGAAAGAACTGGTTTTTTTGCTTTTTTTTTTTTTAAAGATTTTATTTATTTGACAGAGAGAGACACAGCGAGAGAGGGAACACAAGCAGCGGGAGTGGGAGAGGGAGAAGCAGGCTCCCCACTGAGCAGAGAGCCCGACGCGGGGCTCGAACCCAGGACCCTGGGATCATGACCTGAGCCGAAGGCAGACGCTTAATGGCTGAGCCACCCAGGCGCCCCAGAACTGTTTTTTTTTTTTTTTTTAATTTTTTTTTTTTTTTTTAAAGATTTTATTTATTTATTTGAGAGAGAGAATGAGAGACAGAGAGCACGAGAGGGAAGAGGGCAGAGGGAGAAGCAGACCCCCTGCTGAGCAGGGAGCCCGATGTGGGACTCGATCCCGGGACTCCAGGATCATGACCTGAGACTCCAGGATCATGACCTGAGCCGAAGGCAGTCGCTTAACCAACTGAGCCACCCAGGCGCCCCTTTTTTTTTTTTTTTAATGTAAATACACTACCACGGAATGAGGAGACTTGTGTTGATTATGGAATGAATGTGGGTAGTGGATTTAGTGCATGTTATTCAACTCCGAGGATGTTTTGAAGTCAATCATGTAAATCAGACTGTGTAGCCAGACCTAATCAGGAAACTGCCAAGCGAAACCAAATTTAGTAAGCTCTGCTGCTCTCTTCAGATATTATAACTTTTTATAAGATCTTCATAGGAATGTTGTTCTGTGCAAGTGCTTTCAGCATATCTATTTGATCTTTTTTATAAGGAGACAGTATACATTCTAAGTTATATACTGGATACACACACACACACACACACACACTTCCCCTGCTCAGATGTTTTCAGATGCATGTAAATTCATATCTAACTTCAGGCAATGGCATTGAACCAGAACCCAGACTCCCACTGAAATCTGGTCAGTTGGCCATAGGATTATGGGATCATTTTGGTGCAAAAAAAAAAAAAAAAAAAAAAAATTCAGGAGGCCAGGAACTGGAAACAGTGGGCACACAGTTAAATCCTGTTTAAACTGGTATCAGGACCTTGGTCCCTTAACTCTGAAGCATTTGCCTTTACATCACAGTGCCTGCTTTTTACCAAATCTCGGCAAGGGCAGAGTCAGAACAGTGAAGTCAGAGGCCCACTTGGGGCATGGCAGTGTGAGGAGCTCCACGGGCCCGCCCCCGAGTGAAACCGGTGGAAATTATTTCCAAACCAGCCATTTAAAGTCTCTGGAAATGGTGCTAAGGGAATGCAGTAAATGAAGAAACATTTATTTAAGAAAACCTACTAGAACAGCTCTTCATGGGTTTGATGTGATTTGTCTTTGGGGCGCTGTGCCTTTGGCTTTGTCTCTGTCTTTCAGTTGCTTTCATTATTTACAAGATGTGCATTTGTGGGGCGCCTGGGTGGCTCAGTTCTTTGGCTCAGGTCATGATCCCGGGGTCCTGGGATCGAGCCCCGCATTGGGCTCCCTGCTCAGCGGGGAGCCTGCTTCTCCCTCCCCCACTCCCCCTGCTTGTGCTCTCTCTCTCTCTCTCTCTCGTTATCTCTATCTCCCTCTGTCAAATAAATAAATAAAATCTTCTTTAAAAAAAAACAGTATGTGCATTTGTGCTTACACAAAGGATCTTGGAATTTTATAGATGGAAAGATGTCAAAACCTATGAATCTTAGAGTACTGAACTAGACCCCAAGACAGTGATTTCCTGCGAAGTCTCTTTATTGCCTTTTTTTTTTTTTTGCAATATTTTTTAAAGATTCTTATTTGTCAGAGAGAGAGAGAGAGCACAAGCAGGGGGAGCAGCAGAGGGAGAGGGTGAAGCAGGCTCCCCGCTGAGCAGGGAGCCCGATGCAGGACTCAATCCCAGGACCCTGAGATCATGACCTGAGCCCAAGGCAGCCGCTTAACCGACTGAGCCACCCAGGCGTCCCTCCTTAATGCCATTTCTTTTGAGAATTTTACATAGATGACCAACTGTTGATTTCTCCCGAGCTACCCTTGTTGATGTCCTTGTGACACGTGTTCGTTGGTTTGATTTCTTGGATTTTGTAAAATACTCGCATTCTTCTCATAAAATTTGTTGTTGTTGGAGAAGCTCCCACTTGTAGGTTTTTATTATTTGCAATGTATGCAAATGTGATCAAGGAAGCATGTGGTTCTGCCATCAAAGATATTTACCAGAGCAGAGCTCTAAGCTCTGTAATTTGAGGCACTGATGTCTGGGGGGAGGGAGGGGATGTTGGTGGCAGGGTGAGGGGGCTCCAGGCCAGAACTGAAGTTCTTCCCTTTTAAGGTTAGAAAGGTAGTAGATAATCTGACTCCTCGTTCCTATGAAAAGTGGCCACTTGATGAAGATTGCAAGTATGTGTTCAGATACTGTGGGGGCGATGGAGCATCTTCTGTTCCTGCTAGAAAAAGGCAGAGGTAGCGTGACCAGCTTGGTTCTGCCCAAGAACAGTCCAGAAGTCATGAGGATCAAAACTGGAAGCAACAAGCATGCAGTTAATTCCGGCTCAAGCCTGTATTAGAATCTTGGTCCCTTAAAAATATGAAATATTTCTCATTGTACTACACTACCTGGTCTTAGAAAGCCTTAGTAAGGGCTGGATTCGGAGAGGCAGGTCAGTGATGATTATTTGTGGCGCTGTCCCTGAAAAAGATCAGTACATTTCCCACTACTTGTATAACATTTCCAATGAACTAAAATTGCATGTCCTCTGCACAGCTTACCATGATTCAAACTTTCGTCAAATAGCCTTATCACTGGCATCAACCCCCCCGCCCCAGGGGAAGGGAGAGCAAGACTGTGGCCGTCTGTTCTGCCTGAAGATGCGTCCCCTGGGGGGGTGGGGCACGGGTCTCTCCCTGGGATTTCTTTTTTTTTCTTTAAGATTTTATTTATTTATGGACGCCTGGGTGGCTCAGTTGGTTAAGCGACTGCCTTCGGCTCAGGTCATGATCCTGGAGTCCCTGGATCGAGTCCCGCATCGGGCTCCCTGCTCGGCAGGGAGCCTGCTTCTGCCTCTGACCCTCCCCCCTCTCATGTGCTCTCTCTCTCTCATTCTCTCTGTCTCAAATAAATAAATAAAATCTTTAAAAAAAAAAAAAAAAAAAAAA
>NC_058419.1:16236677-16240130 GCF_002201575.2 Neomonachus schauinslandi
ACAAGCAGGGGGAGAGGCAGAGGCAGAGGGAGAAGCAGGCTTCCCGCCGAGCCGGGAGCCTGATGCGGGGCTCGATCCCAGGACCCTGAGATCATGACCTGAGCTGAAGGCAGATGCTTCACCGACTGAGCCACCCAGGCGCCCCTCTCCCTGGGATTTCATAAGGATCTTGGGCTGCGGGCGTGAGCGGCTCAGTTCTTGCCGCCCAGTCAGGAGGGGCCCCAGCTGCACTGTCTCCGGTCCTGCGGGAGGGGACCGTCAGCATGCGGAGTGCAACGCACCTCCCCTCCCAGTCTCCCACGGCAGCTGGAACTGTATACATAAATATCCCCATTAGTACCCTCTGTGTTAAGGAATGGGTGGTCCGTGGGGCTGGGAGCCACTCCTCCCCAGCTATGCTCAGCCTCACCGCAGACAGTACCCTGTCCCCACAGTGTGCGTCCCTTGTCCCTCTCCCCAGAGAGTCTCAGAAAAGCTCTTCTGGGCGGTGAGCAGTTTGTAAGGGACTTAGCGGTGACGTGAACAGATGGCCGGTGACATGCAGGGTATTAATACTGACAAGACTCCATTTCAGCACAGGTGGCAACAGATGGCCTTTCCAAGCTTGTGATGGGGACCCAGTAATGACTCTGTCACAGCTCAGATGCGGCTTGGATGCCTGGCTCCACTGGCTGCCCAGTGATAAAGGAAATTTGCAACTTGTAATGTATGTGGGTCCTGCTCCTGGGCTCCCAGGGAAGCTGTACTTGAACATTTACCAAGGTCAAATGCCTTGGCAAAACCTCAGAGCATGGGCTCTATTTCTGCCCTGGGCACACAGCATATGTCTGCCTCATTAAAACAAACAAACAAACAAAACAAAAACAAAAAGGAGCATTCCAAACATAAAGATAAGAAAAACAACAACAAAAAACCCCTCCCTGGTTCCCATAAGCTGTGGGTCAAACAGCTTGAGCATACTGAAAACATAAGATAAAGTCTGTAACTTTCTGGAATGTCCTTCCTCTTGATGACTAGTAACTCTTTATATAAAAAAAACACATATAACCCTGCACCAAATGTTCCTTCCCCGGAGCACTCTGTTCTTTGTGAAGAAGGGCAGCTGTCCTAACTTGGGCTTGAATAAAATTCTTTTCCTTTCTCTTTAAAAATTTTGAACAATGTTTGTGCATTTTGTGTGGACACCAGCCAAGTGTCTTCCGTCAGCTGTTAGAGATTCTCTGAGCTGTCATCATCCACATACCAGGGAGTGCTTAGGGTTGGTTCACCCTGCCCTAACTCCCCCAGAGAGATTCTAAGAGCCAACGGGAGGTCCTGGCCTGGATGGGGGTGGGGGTCTGGGCCTGGGGAAAAAGACACTGGGGGGGGGGGGGCATGTGTTATTAAATGCCCTCAATAGAAAAATAAGATCTGCAGGGCAAGAAGCTAGAGAAAACTATGGGAGACTTGGGGATTTCTCTCATCTGCTTTCCATTTGGGATCAGCAGGTATAAACAAACAGTCCCCCCCCCCCAGACACACATATATACACACAGATAAACAGATAAAAAAGGCAGCCTGGGTGTTTGCTCCCAACAGGAAACCGAGGCAATCATAGGGTTCACCTGAGGTGTTGTTTCACTCTTAGGGAACACTACCCTGGCTGCTTGACATCCAATGTCAGAAAACTGTCGTTTTGTATATTTTAAAGGCTTTTTTTTTTTTTTTTCACTTGTGGATAATTCTGGGTTAGCTAGGTCCTCGAAAGACATTTTGCCCTTGAAAGGTCATGGGGGCTCTAGGCACTGTTGCAACTCAAGCAGGGGGAAGCAAATCGGCTGTCCCCTTCTTGGTATGGGGCAGCAGTGGGCTCTGTAGCTCATCTAGTTCCAGCTGGGTCAATTCTTCCACCTTCTCGAACACTCCTGAGGCCACAATTGTACCTCTTGGGCTGCCGCCTCAGTCCAAATTTCCTCATGCAGGGAAAATTAACATCTTTAAGATGCTGTGCTATTCTGTATCAGACCTGGGCATTCTTTTCTGCTTGAATATTCTTTTGTATCCCTCTTGAGCATTTAGAAATGTTAAGTGGCTTTTACAATTATTCAAGCATATTCCAAGGTACTATTATTTCTTTTTAATTGCTTTTTTGAATTGAGTCATTAATACAACACTACCTATTTTAAATGTTATTTTCTCCACATACAAAAGCTAGTGGTGAATTTATATTAATTTTGTACTCAGCCGTACAAATGAATTCAGATATAACCCGTAACAGTTTCTCCTCCTACAATAGGTTAATGTCAGGGCACCTGGGTGGCTCAGATGGTTAAGCATCTGCCTTTGGCTCAGGTCATGATCTCCAGGTCCTGGGACTGAGCCTCACGCCTGGCTCCCTGCTCAGCTAGGAGCCTTCTTCTCCCTCTGCCTCGCCCCCCTGCTCCGGCTCTCTCTCTCTCTCTCAAATGAATAAATAATATATTTTATCATCTTAAAAAATAGGTTAATCTCTGTTATTCCTTTCCTTTATTCTTTGGTTTGGAAAGCATTCAATACCTCTTACTTTTGTCTCTTGGTTTCTACACTGATAATCCTCTTTTGATCTCGTATATACCAAATTAAGGGATTTCTTTCTTTTTTTTTAAAGGCTATTTATTTATTTGAGAGAGAGACAGAGATAGCGACGGAGATAGCGAGAGAGGGAGAGTACAAGTGGAGGAGAGGGAGAAGCAGGCCCCCCGCTGAGCAGGGAGTCCAACATGGGGCTTGATCCCAGGACCTTGGGATCATGACCTGAGCCGAAGGCAGACATTTCACTGACTGAGCCACCCAGGTGCCCCAAATTGAGAGATTTCTTATCATTAAACCCTCTTTACATTAACTGGTCACAGAGCATCATTCTTTGAATACGGGGTTCTGGATAATGTTTGCTAATATTTGGGGCCTTCCCATTGTACTGCAAGGCAACCACATTTACAACCTCTTGTGCAAAACCTCTCTGAGAAATACATGATTAAGCAGGAAATTGTGTTGGAAGAACCTCCCTCAAGTGGTGTCCAGATGCAGGAGTCCACAAATATACGCTAGGCCTGAGGGGCAGAAAAGGTGAGAGGGAAGGACTTCTCAGCCCCCAAAAGAGGGCCCCACTGAGACCCACATGCATTAGGACCTGCCTACACCAACTAGAGACAGATATCCAGATTGAGCCAGATAGAGCCAGATGTCTTGGGCTACGCCCCCTGCCCCGCCCCTCGCCCGCCTAGGGCCCTTCGGCCCCGCCCCTCTACTCTGACCCCGCCTCCCCGAGCGGCCCTTTGGCCTGACCCTCCCCCTGTCCGCAGTGGCCCTCGGGAGCCTACCCCGTGTTGCGCCTGCGCCCTAGCGACCACCCGGCCTCGGGGGCGGAGTCCTAACAGGCCACGCCCCTAGGGCCCGGGCCCGCCCCCGTGCACACGCACTTCCCGCCACGCCTCC
>NC_058419.1:16245130-16268405 GCF_002201575.2 Neomonachus schauinslandi
GCTAACCTCTGAAATCCACGGTGCTGAGAAAAGCCTCTGCTAGCTCGACTGTGGCTGGAAAAGTTAAGTATCCCGTTAGAGTCAGAGAAAAGGGGGGCTTATAAGGCAGCACTCTGGTATGTTAAAAGTTCATGGAATCACCCTCTTATTTCTGATTGGGGTGATTTTTCCAGAACATAGGAAGAGAGTGGGAAAGGGCTGAGCTCGCTTGTGCACGCGTTGGCCTGACATTGTAGAAAACAAAACTGGATTCTGAGCAGCATGCAAAGAGGGCTAATGCGTACAGGCGGGTCCTCAGACTGCCTTCTGCCTGCAGGTGGGACCCTTGGCTTCGGAGCCTAGGTTAGGTGTTAGTCACCCCTAGCCTTTCCTTGTCTTTCTCCAGTGCTACAGCAGCCTCTGGTTACAACCATGGCTCACGACGGCGAATAATCACTACTTCAGGCTGAACCAGTCAGCCCCTGAGACATTGCCCCTGCCAGTAAATTTCCTTCCGTTGGTGTCCTGTCTCTGGTTACCACTAGTGACCGTTTTGACAGCGGCGTCCCGAGGACATCATGGGTTATCAGTACTTCACTTCCTGCCAGGGATGGAGGCCTCAAACCTAGTCCTCATACCTAGCTGGCAGGTAACCGCGCTCCAGAGTCCTGTTTCATAATCTGCTCTTAGGACCACTTCTAGCTCCAAATACACTTGGAGTATACACTTGAAGTTCCCTCAAAAACATCTCATAACACTTGTAAGGGAGGGAGGGAAGCAGGCTTGAGCAGAGGGAGGATTTAAAGAGACACGGCAGTTACAGTAGCAGATCCGGCTGATTCTGTAGGGAGATCTAAAGCTGGAAGAGCCATTCAGAAAAGTTAGGGATCGAGTAGTTGAGGCCGAGGCCTTGGTACCTCCACACCGACTGGTCATTGGATATGGTCTTACCCGAAGGCCACAGGGTACCCCTGGGCAAGGCAGCTCCCTTCAACCCATAGTAATTCCTGGGGAGTGGTTCAGCTGTGGTTCTCAGCAGCCTGGGCTCCTAGCAGCCAGGGGGAAGGAGAACCTTCGTCCTGAAGGTGGGCTCTGGGCAGAACTTCATAGCATTAACTTCACTCATCCAATAGGGGAATGGGGCCAGCATGATGGAACATAATTCAGCATTTTCTTTTTTTTTTAAAGATTTTATTTATTTGACAGAGACACAGTGAGAGAGGGAACACAAGCAGGGGGAGTGGGAGAGGGAGAGGCAGGCTTCCTGCAGAGCAGGGAGCTCGATACGGGGCTGGATCCCAGGACCCTGGGATCATGACCTGAGCCGAAGGCAGACGCTTAATGACTGAGCCACCCAGGCACCCCAATAATTCAGCATTTTCAAGGAATAAGAAAGATCTATGCCAGCCGATTTGGGGAGATTTTTGCAAGGTTTTAAGTAAGAAACAGAATATGTGGAAAATTGCATTGTGTTTCTGCTGTTAAATAGACCTGAACTCAAAAACGCTGGCGTATGAATGCACACGCCCACGCATGCACACCCATACACACGATTGGCTGGGTATGAAGAAAACTATAGAAATAAGCACACTAAGTTGTTAGCATGAGTCACAGGAGGTGGAAAAGGGTTGGTGCCAGAGATAGGGTATGGCCTTTGGGGAGGAGGACCCACCCAAGAAAGCAAAGCACAAAGGCTGTACTAAAATGGGAGGGGTTTATTGCATGTCCCTAAAAACCGGAAAAATCTACAGAAACTTTTGAGGATATGGTGTTAATCAGGGTCCCGACAAGAAAAGGATGGTACACACAAGTGGGGTCACAGAGGAGATGTAAACGAAGGGACTATGAAATGGTGTGGGTATGGTTAGAGGAAATTGTGGTTGGATCACTGCTCTGCAAATTTTCACTCCCCCCGCTACGTACCCGCTCCTCTAACCCTAGGCTTTGTCATGCACTTGCTTTTATCAGTGCGATGTGAGTGGACATGAGGTAAACAGAGGGTGTCAATGTGCTTGCGTGGTTTGGCTGGTCCTCTTGCCCTCCTGTGATTGCTGAGAGACGAGCTGGCCCCAGATAGTTGCTGATCCTTCACGCTGCGCTACCCAGTGATTCACGTGGAGCAGATGTGAACACCATTTGCAGCCCAGAGCCAAGGCCACCCTAACTGCATCCTGCCGCGGAAGGGCCCCAGACAGCCCAGAGCACACGAGCAAGGAGAACAGGGGACTGTTACACAGTTATTGGAGCAATAGCTGACTAAAACTGACACCCACAAGACATTCTGAGATGCCCTGGGGCCAGCAATGGTGGGGAGCTGTGACCTCCCTCCCAGCAAAGCATGAAGGGGTAAGTGCAGGGAGTGGTTATCAGAACCCAAAAGCTATGAAAGAGAATCCCTGCCACAACATGGATGGACCTGGAGGGTATTATGCTGAATGAAATAAGTCGGACCGAGAAAGACAAATACCATATGATCTTTTTTTTTTTTTAAAGATTTTATTTATTTATTTGGGACAGAGAGAATGAGAGAGAGAGAGCACATGAGAGGGGGGAGGGTCAGAGGGAGAAGCAGGCTCCCTGCCAAGCAGGGAGCCTGATGCGGGACTCGATCCAGGGACTCCAGGATCATGACCTGAGCCAAAGGCAGTCGCTTAACCAACTGAGCCACCCAGGCGCCTGACAAATACCATATGATCTTACTTGCATGGGGAATCCAAAAAACAAAGGAACAAAGAAACAAAAAAGGCAGAAACCCCTAAATCCAGAGAACAAACTGATGGTTGCCAGAGGAGAGGGGGGTGGGGGGTTGGGCAACATGGGTGAAGGGGAGTGGGAGGTCCAGGCTTCCAGTTTGGGAATGAATAAGTCACGGGGATGGAAGGCACAGCATCAGGAATATAGTCAGTGGTATTGTAATGGCGTTGCATGGGGACAGACTGTGGGGAGAACAGCATAACGCATAGACTTGTCCAATCACTATGTTGTACACCTGAAACTAGTGTAACGTTGTGTGTCAACCATACTTCAATACAATAAATAATAATTTAAAAATAAACATTAAAGAGAATCCCTGGAGAGCATGTGTGGTCTTTGGTTAAGAAACTCATCCACAGCCACCTCTCCGTCTGATGGAGATGAAGCTCTCTCATTGGCCAAACTCAACTGGAACCCAGCAATCTCAACAATTCAACAACTCAACAACCTCAACCAGAAGCCAGAGGGCAAGGGAGTCATTCATGTAGTCCCAAAAGGTCAGTCTCCTGGGCACAGAGTAGGGTGGCGGAGAGTAGTTACAGAAGGGCAAATGGAAGGTATCCAAAAGATGCATGGACAGTCAATTCCAAGTGAGGCACATTTGAGAAGATGCACAATCACATTAGTAATCAGAGTTGGGGATGTGTGTGTGTGTTTTAACTTAAACACCAGACATTTATTTCTCACAGTTGTGGAGGTTGAAAGTTCCAGATCATGGGGTGGGCAGATTCGGTTTCTCCTGAGGGCTCTCTCCCTGGCTTCTAGATGGCCACCTTCTTGCTGTGTCGTCACATGGCCTTTTCTGAGCATGACATCACTGGTTTATTATCAAAGGCTATAACTCAGGAACAGCCAGAGGGAAGAGATGCAGAGGGCAAGGTCTGTAGGAAGGGGCTTGGAGCTTCCAGGCCCTCTCAGAATGCGCCATTCTCCCCAAGTCCCCACATGTTCACCAACCAGGAAGCTCCCAGACAGATCTGAAATAGAACAAAAATGGGGTCCCACTTCAAAACTCCTAGATTGGCAAAAGTAAACATAATGACAAGTCAAGTGTTGAAGGGATATGGGGAAATGAGAATTCTCACAAAATGCTTGTGACGGTGTGAAACGAAACTGGAGATGAATGTGGCAATCCCTTGTAAAGTTTATGACATACATGCCCGACCAACCAGCAATTCCAATAAGGATGTTGACTGCAGCATTAAAAAAAAAAATGTGTATATGATTAAGACCTCTCTAAGCTGTATGGCTCCTTCGTCGAAATTAATAAAAGGTGCCCCCTGGTGGTGGAAGCAGCCTCATGCATGCACAGCGGGACAAACAGGTAGTATTTTTAGGCTTAAAAGAAGAGCGACCCTTAGTAAGTGTGGATGCGGTTTGGCTTGGTGGGCTGGGGTGGGGCTGGATTGCAGCGTCAGTCATTCGCTTGGTAATAGGCACCCGCAGAAGTGAGTAACTACAGGACCATAAGCAGCGGCCCTGTTTGTAGTAGCTGAAAACTGGAAACCACATAAGTAGGATCGGTAGGAAAATGAATACACATATACACACATATATACATTTCCATTGGTCCTTCCCCCCCTTCTCTTCTTTTTAAAGTGTGGATAATAATTTTAAAATTCACAAAAGTTGCAAGAACAGTTCAAGCAACTCCCATGTCCTTTCACCCCATCCAGCATCTCTTTATCTATCCACCTATAAAATAGATACAGTGTATAATTTCTGAATCATATGCATCATTAATACACATATATAAGCATATATGTACTTATGCATATGCATGACTATGCATATATAATTTTTAATAAATGATTTGACAGTAAGTTCATTAAAATGATAAAGTATATCTAGGAAAAACTACAACTAAGATAATATTTAATGGTTAAATATCAAATGCTTTCCTCGGAGGTCACAAACTACACAGGATTGTCCACTATTGCCATTTTTGTTCACAATGTCTTGGTGGTCTGAGCCAGTACAGCTAGCCAATAAAAGGAAATAAAGGGTATTAAGGTTGGAAAAGAAATAAAAGCTGTTATTTGAAGATATGACGGTGCACATAGAAAATTCAAACAAACCAGGCGCCTGCCTGGTTCAGTAAGTAAAGCATGTGACTCTTGATCTCGGGGTTGTGAGTTCAAGCCCCATGTGGGGTGTAGAGATTACTTAAAAAAATAAAATCTTAAAAAAAAATAATACCACGTATGATGATATTACACATTATCAAATACCTAGGAATAAATCTACAAAATATTTGCAATGCTTTAACACTGAAAACTACAAAATATTACTGAGCTAAGTTAAATAAAATAAATGGAAGAATGTAAGAGGGTAATGAATTGAAAGGCTCAAAATTGTTACAGTATATATCCTCCCCAAATTTATTTCTAGATTCAGTGCAATTCTAATAAAAATCAAGCAGGGTTTAGAAGAAAATACAAAAGGATATCTCCATGATCTTAGCTTAGGCAAACATATCTTTTTTTTTTAAAGATTTTATTTATTTATTTGATAGAGAGAGAGATAGTGAGAGCAGGAACACAAGCAGGGGGAGTGGGAGAGCGAGAAGCAGGCTTCCTGCTGAGCAGGGAGCCCGATGTGGGACTCGATCCCAGGACCCTGGGATCATGACCTGAGCCGAAGGCAGACGCTTAACGACTGAGCCACCCAGGCGCCCTAGGCAAACATATCTTAAACAGGATACAAAAAGTACTAACCATAAGAGAAAAGTGGTAAGTGACTCTAAAATGTAGGAATAAATATAATATATGGAAAGGCAAGGAATCTTGGCAAATGTGGCCAAGTCAATATTGAAGAAGAAATACAAAGCTAGATGACTTACACTACCAGATGAAGGCCTACTGTAAAAAACAAACAAACAAACGAAAAACCAGAAATTAAAGCATGTAGTATTAGTGCAAGTATAGATCAACAAATAGAATATAACAACCAATCCAGAAAGAAATCCACACTGGGAGCACCTGGCTGGCTCAGTCGGTGAGCATGTGATTCTTGATCTCGGGGTTGTGAGTTCGAGCCCCATGGTGGGTGTAGAGGTTACTTAAAAATAAAATCTTTAGGGGCACCTGGGTGGCTCAGTTGGTTAAGCGTCTGCCTTTGGCTCAGCTCATGATTGCAGGGTACTGGGATTGAGCCCCACATTAGGCAACCTGCTCAGCCCGGAGTCTGCTTCTCCCTCTCCCTCTGACCCTCCCTCCTGCTTGTGGGCTTGCTCATTCTCTCTGTCTCTCTCAAATGAATAAATAAAAAATCTTTTAAAAAAGTAAAAATAATTAAAAAAAAGAAATCTACACTTAAATGGTCACCAGATTTATGACAAAGACACCACCTCAGTTCAGTAGGGGAAAGAATGGTCTCAATAAATGTTATTAGGTCAATTAGATATCCATATTAAAAAATAATCATTGGCCCCCACCTCCAAGTATACATAAAAATTAATTCAGTATGGATTATAGACAAAATACGAAAGTGTAAGTTAAAACAATTAAAGTTTTAGAGGAAAATATAGGAGAATATCTTTATATTAGGTTTGACAAAGATTTCTTAAATAGGACATAAGAAGCACGAATTCTAAGTCTACCCTCCCTATAGATAAAATTTATTAAGGCACTCATTCATAGAATTTCCCCCACTTCCTGACAGCATCCAATCCAAAGCAAAGCCCCATTTTTTAAGACCCTCACCCAGATAATCTTACACAAGCCAAGATACTTCAATAAGTTTCTTCTAACATCTTCCTACTGAGATGCCCCATGGTTCTCAATGGTTTGTGTTCTCCCTTGCTGCAATGAGTAACAAACCCAAATTGTTCAATTACAGGTGTGTTCCTCGTGGTCTTTGGCTGGAGTATTAACCTCAAAAATATATAAAGAACTGCCACCAATCACTGAGAAGATAAACCAATTTAAAGAACAGGTGAAATTTTTGAGTGGACATTTCATAAGAGAGGGTAGCAAAGTGGCCCATAAACATAGAGGTACTCGAGGGGCACTTGGCTGGCTCAGTCAGTATAGCGAGTGACTCTGATCTTGGGGTTGTGAATTTGAGCCCCATGTTGGGTGTAGAGATTACTTAAAAAAATAAAATAAAATCTTAAAAAAAAAAAAAAGAGGTACTTGGGATGCCTGGGTGGCTCAGTTGGTTAAGCGTATGCCTTCGGCTCAGGTCATGATCCCGGGGTCCTGGGATTGAGCCCCGCATCGGGCTCCTTGCTCAGTGGGGAGCCTGCTTCTCCCTCTGCCTGCCACTCCCCCTGCTTGTGCTCTCTCTCTCTGACAAATAAAATCTTCCAAAAAAGAGGTACTCAATATTATTAGTAATAACAGAAATGCAAATTAACAATTCAATGAGATATCACCATAGAACCATCAGCCTACACTTTGATAAATAACGAAAACTTGAAATACACAGCATAGATGAATCTCACAGAAACATAGGATACATGCTATACAATTTCATTTATAAGGAATTTGAAAAGAGGTACAACTTATCGATGGTGATAGAAGTCAGAAGAGTGTTGCCCTGGAGTAGCACTGCCTGAAAGGGGGCATGAGAACCCATTTTTGAATGTTGGAAATATTCTATACATTGATCTGCGCGGTGGTTACACTGATGTGTACAAATGTAAAAATTCATATAGCTATACATTTAAGAGTTTTTTTTTTTTTTTTTTTTTTAAAGATTTTATTTATTTGTTTGAGAGAGAGAGAATGAGAGAGAGCAAGCACATGAGAGGGGGGAGGGTCAGAGGGAGAAGCAGACTCCCTGCCGAGCAGGGAGCCCGATGCGGGACTCGATCCCGGGACTCCAGGATCATGACCTGAGCCGAAGGCAGTCGCTTAACCAACTGAGCCACCCAGGCGCCCCACATTTAAGAGTTTTATCCTTTGCTGGATGTAATTTGTATCTCAGTTTTCTTAAATTAAATTATTTTTTATATCTCAGTTTTTAAATTCTTTTTATTTATTTTTTAAAGAGAGAGTGCGAGCATGAGTTGGGGGAGCAGAGGGAGAGAGGGAAGCAGGGTCCCCACTGAGCAGGAAGCCTGATGCAGGGCTTGATCCCGGGACTCTGGGATCATGACCTGAGCTGAAGACAGACACTTAACCAACTGAGCCACCCAGGCGCCCCAAGACATGTTTTGGAAAACAACTTGGCAGTGCCTTTAGATTGGATTCCCTGTAAGCTGACTTTAACTAAGAATTCATGTAAAAGTGATATATCAGGAAGTGGTCCAAATAAAATACACTGATGGGGAATAAGGGAAGAAAGCCAAGCAATATCTTGATATCAATCAAAGTCCCACAGAGGGTCACTTGACAAAAGCCAACAGGAGAACTCTACAATGTAGGTCACACCTCAGACTTGTCCCGATCAGGGACTTGAGAGCTAAGGTTTTTATAACTACACATCTGTCGGTCATTAGCTAAAGGTTGCTCTCTGGAGAATTGAAATTACTAGCTCCTGACTCTTCACGCTTGCAGACAAAGGGGATGCTGGTAGCCCGTGGGCAGACAAAGAGCTACAGACTGGCTGTTGGGTAGAAAAGCACAAGAGTTGCTTATGTGCAGGAACATGGTTAAGAGTTCCAAGGGGGGAGAAAGACAGAACATTAATAGCATCTACTTCAATGGGCATTAGTTTTAATGCTCGTAATACCATGAAAAATAATACGACAGCTAGAGCCAGGCTCTCCAGCTCTTCTTAGAGTTATTTGCACTAAGTACTTAAATATACCTGCTTGAAATACCTGGAGTATATTCTTTTTTTTTTTTTAAGATTTTATTTATTTATTTGACAGAGACACAGCGAGAGAGGGAACACAAGCAGGGGGAGCGGGAGAGGGAGAAGCAGGCTTCTGGCGGAGCAGGGAGCCCGATGTGGGGCTCGATCCCAGGACCCCGGGATCATGACCTGAGCCGAAGGCAGTCGCTTAACGACTGAGCCACCCAGGCACCCCTGGAGTATATTCTTTTATTCGCAAATGCCTGTTTCTCCTTCAGTCTGCGTTAGTCTAAAGAGTAGACAGAAACACAGACTTCACCTGAAGTTGATAATGAAATAAAGTCATGTGCACGAGGCCCATCTAACATTTCTTTATACATAGTAGGAGCTCAATACACGCAAATCTTCATTACTTATAAGTATTAGATATGAACATGGTTTCTTGTAGGCAGAGTGGATGGGGCTGGCCCTAATGTTATGTTACACAGCAAATTCTTTGCTCCTCATCTTTATGGCCTTGATCACACAAATGGTATGGATGGGAATTCATTAAATAGTGGGCGTAGGGGCCCCTGGGTGGCTCAGTCATTAAGCGTCCACCTTCGGCTCAGGTCATGATCCCAGGGTCCTGGGATTGAGCCCCGCATTGGGCTCCCTGCTTAGTGGGAAGCCTGCTGCTCCTTCTCCCACTCCCCCTGCTTGTGTTCCCTCTCTTGCTGTCTCTCTCTGTCAAATAAATAAATAAATAAAATCTTAAAAAAAATAGTGGGCTTAAATGGCCCATAGTGTCCTGAGGTTCCAGGGTTGCCCAAGAGCACCCTCCTCAATGCACCCAGTGGTCTAATAACCTGCTAAAACTGGACATACACAAAAGATTCGTTACACTCACTTGGGAGACGACTTGGTGGCTGAAGTGAGATGGACTCTGGATCCAACCAGGGTGATGCGCCCATCCAACTGATGATAGTACAGGAAAGAGCTGAGAAGGATAGCAATAGTCAAGGTGTTACCTATCCAACTTTGGCTCCCAAGATAGGCCGTCTGTGTGATTCCGTGAAGATAGAACAAACCAGAGTAGAGGATTATAGATAATCCTTCAAATGGAAAGTCAATTTGAATGTTCCTATCCCTTAACTTTTTTTTTTTTTAAGATTTTTTATTTATTATTTGGCAGAGAGAGAATGAGAGAGAGAGAGCACTGAGAGGGGGGAGGGTCAGAGGGAGAAGCCGACTCCCTGCCGAGCAGGGAGCCCGATGCGGGACTCCATCCAGGGACTCCAGGATCATGACCCGAGCCGAAGGCAGTCGCCTAACCGACTGAGCCACCCAGGCGCCCCCCTTAACTTTTTTTATTTTTAAAGATTTTTATTTATTTAAGAGAGAGATAGAGTGAGAGAGAACGAGCACAAGCAGGGGGAGCGGCAGGCAGAGGAAGAGGGAGAAGCAGGCTTCCCACTGAGCAGGGAGCCCAACGCGGGGCTCGATCCCAGGACCCCGGGATCATGACCTGAGCCGAAGGCAGACACTTAACCAACTGAGTCACCCAGGTGCCCCTCATATCCCTTAACCTTAACCTTATATTCTCTACAGAACCAGTTCAGAATCACTTTAGACCAAATCCCCTGCTTAGGATTTCTTGGTGAATGTGAATGTGGGCTCTGAATTTGTGTGTGGTTACATATGAAGTTTTGTTTGATCCTTTTATCTTCCCTCAATATCTTATGGGGAGGTGTTCTTTCTCTTCATTCAGCATTGTACTCGGCAACTGTGCTAACTCATTACTTGAACGTCCTTGTGTTACGGAACCTGGACTGGATCGCTCGACAGAAGAACCAAGCAGCACCCGGAGATCTTGGAGGACAGGAGGTTTATTTATTGCCGGCAGGCTCAGAAGAGAGTGGTCTCCAAAGGTCTGAGCCCCGAGCACAAAGGGACTAATTTATACACTTCTACTTCCACATACTGGGCACTGCTGGTGCATGTGCAAAGAGGGGCAGGGAGAAGGACCCGGAAGAGCCCCGGGGCAGGGGCTGGGACTCTCCCGCTGGCTCGGTCGGCCATCTTAGGACACAGATTTCCCTTATCATTCCCCCCTTTGATGCCCCTTGAAACACCTAGTTTAGAGGGCATCACCTTCATCTTCTAAGGGGCGATAGTGAGTAAGGAGTAGCTGGAGTCTGATTTTAGCCATTTGAGTACTGATAAACCTAGTAAGGGCATTAAGAATACAAGGACCAAATGCCACTATGAGGAGAAGCAATAGGAAGGGGCCGACGAGGGGGGCGAACCAAGGGAACCATTGTGAGATGGTAGCCCACCAAGTTGTCCGCTGGAGTTTTCCCACCAGCAATGTACTCGTTCCTGTTATTGGGTCAGAGTTTCTTGGGCCACCCCCGACTCATTAGCATAGAAACAACATTCCTCCTGTAAGAAGAGGCAGAGCCCCCCTTGCACAGCCATGAGCAAGTCAAGCCCGCACCTGTTTTGGAGGACCACTGAGGCCAGTGAATCGAGTTGGCACTGCAGGGCCAGGGCTGACTGAGTGAGGGCGGAAATATCCGCCGTGAGTTGTTGAGTTAACCCCTGGTACTGAACCTGAGACATCCCGACACCAGTGGCACCGAGGGCAACACCTGATGCGGCCGGCAGGCTCACAATAAGAGGGATGGCCATGGGGGAGCATCAAGGGCAGCTAGGAGGTCTCCGTATGAGTGGGGCATCGCTCCTGGGGAGGACTGAAAGATCGGGTAAGAGACTGACAAGCATGCATGATTGATCGTGCGGGGTGATGCAGATGTATACACCTTGCTCACAAGTCAGAAGTGTTGTTAGGCGCACAGACCCGACTGTGGCCCATGATGGGAGAGGAAGAGTTGCCATACAGCGGTACTGGAGCCAGAAAGGGATAATCTGAGGTCCCCAGTGCTGAGGTGGGAGGTGACATGGTAGATTGGTTGAGGATGACACCTAGGTACTGGACAGGACCAGGCTTCATACAGATCCAGCAGTCAGACACTAGGGGTGGATTCTAGTGGTTAAGCGCTCAGTGGGAGGTATTAATCATACCTAACAGTTGCGCTATAGATGCTTGCTGCATGTGGATGGGGGACCCGGGGATGCACCAGGGTGAGTTATTTCCTGTCTGACTCTGGGGTTGACTGTAAGGCTTGGAGTGAACATGGGACTTAATCATGAACTTGGCCATGCGGTCGGTCCCTATAGAGTGATATTGGCCCAACAGGAGAAGATTCCTGTAGCCCATGATGTGGCATTGGGTTCTAAGACTGAGAGGGTGAGCGATACACAGTGATTATTAGGGCAAGAGGATGGGGCAGCGTTGCGTGACAAGGAAATCCGGACGTCAATGCGCTGTTTGAGGTGCCACCACCTGGTGGACCATCGTTCCATTCCCGGCCAAGTTGCCACCCATGACTCATATCCCCAGGCTCGCAAGCAGAACTGAGGACAGGTGCTTGACTGTTGAGGCATCAGGCCCCCACAGATGTAGATATCTACCAGCCGGTAACCTGAGTGAGGGCCATGGTAGGAACACCATCTATGAGGTTCCCAGGACGTATCAAGAAGCTGGCATCCATCAAAATGGAGGTTAACCCCTGGCGTGTGCCCATCCCGGGTGGAAGAAATCAGTGGGGGCACTGGTGCGGGATTGAGGGGGATAAGCTGGAAAGTCCATTTGCCAGGAATGGTGATATGAGAGTTTGCCCCCCTTGCCTGGCCG
The DNA here is from genome assembly GCF_002201575.2 of Neomonachus schauinslandi. Taxonomy (NCBI): domain Eukaryota; kingdom Metazoa; phylum Chordata; class Mammalia; order Carnivora; family Phocidae; genus Neomonachus; species Neomonachus schauinslandi. The sequence continues at coordinate 16,257,348 of NC_058419.1, forward strand.
GGCAAGCTAGAGGCAGTGAGGAGGAACAGCACACCAGGTAGCAGAAGACCGGGACTGACTGGGGCCAGGAAAGCCATGGTGAAATGCGCTCAGGAGTAGACAGCAGAGGGCCAGTGAAAGTGGGATCTATGCCCTTAGGTAGAGGGAGCCATCGTGGCTAACCCGTCAACAGATGAAACCCGTGGACAAGTGAGTGCAGTAATACACCCTAGGGTCACCCAATAAGCAATGACAATAGTAAGCCTCTGGGGGAAAGTCCAGTCAGGAGGGGCAACAGTGTAGAGTCCGACTCCCAAGATGAGGGAAATCACGCCGATGAGAGCCAGGGACCACAGTGAGCAGGTGTCCATCAGTTGGTGGGGTCTCATCGAAGGTAAAGCTGGACCAGGTTCATGAAGTCTGGCTGGACTCTCCACTGGTGCGGCTCCTCGTCCGAATGATGAGCTTTCTTCACTCTGGAGTGGTGGACCCACGGGGTGACGCCTGAGACCTTGAGGGCAGTAGGGGCGGTTAGAACAACAGTGTGGGGCCCTGTCCACTGCTGTTTGAGGGGGTCTTTCTTCCAGTCTTTGACCCAAACTGAGTCCCCTGTCTGGAAGGAGTGTACCTGAGACCCGAAGGAGACTGGGGCCCTCTCGATGGTGTACTCTTGTAATTTCTTTAGGGTGGCCCCCGCCTGAAGCTGCTCCTTTATCCCTTTATCTCCAACCTGATGCAAGTTTCCTGGAAGGCTCCCCAAGCACGGGGGAGGCCGTCCATATATTAATTCGAATGGGGAGAACCCTGATGTCCCGGGCGTGCAGCGAGCACGAAGGAGAGCTGGGGTAGCAGATCCAGCCATGGGAGGTTAGTCTCCTGACAAAACTTTGCTAAGGTTCCCTTGAGGGTGCGATTCATTCGCTCTACTTTCCCTGAACGTTGGGGCCGGTAAGCGGTGTGGAGTCTCCAGGTGACGTTGAGAGATTTGGTCAAGACTATACGATGTCTGCCACAAATGCGGGTCCGTTGTCACTATGGATTGTTAACGGCAGGCCGAACCGGGGCACGATCTCCCGCAAGAGGACTTTAGCTACTTCCCGGCTTTGCTCCGTCCTGGTCGGGAAGGCTTCGACCCACCCAGAGTATGTGCATACTATTACTAGGAGATATCTGAACCCCCCGCTCGGCTGCACATCTGTGAAGTCTACCTCTAGATCTTCTAAGGGGGCTGCTCCCATCCTCTGGACACCTGGAGGGGGCCGTGGTGCAGACCGAGCATTACTTTTAGCCCATGTTATGCACCGTTCACTCGTTGCTCGGCATAGTGCTGGCAGCTGACGGATGTAGTGGTGCTTCTTGAGAAGGGCCTCTAATGCAGTTTGTCCCAGATGAGTGAGTCGGTGGTGTTCCTTGACTAGATGCCCTCCAGTTGCTGTTGGAACAAAGATGCACCCGTCTGGCGTCATCCACCGTCCCTTTTCAGTCAGGGTGGCCCCCTCAGCCATGGCCCATTCCTTTTCCTTTTTAGTGTAACTGGGCAGAGGGACTTCTTCCGGGGGTGTCAGGGCCATGGTGAGGGAAGGGGCTCTGTCCATGTCCTCACTGGCTGCGGTCTTGGCTGCCTCATCGGCCAGACGATTTCCCCGCGCTGTGGGGTCGTCTCCTTTCTGGAGTCCCTTACAGTGCAGGACTGCTACTTCCATTGGAAGCCTGACGGCTTCGAGGAGTCTCAGTATCTCCTCCTTGTTCTTGATAGTTTTTCCTGCGGTGGGTAGGAGGCCCCTTTCCCTGTAGATGGCCCCATGTATATATGTACAGTAGCGAGGGCATACCGAGAGTCAGTATAGACGTTGACTCGCTTGCCTTCCCCGAGGGTGAGAACTCCAACTAAGGCATATAATTCAGCCCATTGAGCTGACCATCCAGCTGGTAATGCCTTAGCTTCTAGGACTTCAGTGGTTGTGGTTACCGCATAACCCGCTTTCCGGGCACCCTCTTTTTTTTAAGATTTATTTATTTATTTGAGAGAGAGAGAGAAAGCACATGAGAGGGGAGAGGGTCAGTGGGAGAAGCAGACTCCCTGCTGAGCCAGGAGCCTGATGTGGGACTCGATCCTGGGACTCCAGGATCGTGACCTGAGCCGAAGGCAGTCTCTTAAACAACTGAGCCACCCAGGTGCCCCTGGGCACCCTCTTGTAGGTAACTGCTGCCTTCGCTGAACAGCGTGAGCTCTGGATTCTTTATGGCTTGATCCCACAGATCTGGACGGCTCGCGTAGACTTCATCAGTCACCTCAGAGCAGTCATGGTCTGGTTCCCCCTCTTCTGTGGGGAATGTCCTTACTGTTTCGAGGGTGACCCATGGGTTTTCACAGAGGAGTCCTTGGTATTGTGCTAGCTGATAGTTGGAAAGGAAGCGGTGTCCCTGTGCGTTCGTGAGGGACACAACTGCATGAGGGACCTTGACGTTAAGTTCTTGCCCCAGGGTAAGTTTGTCTGCCTCCTTGATGAGTAGGACTGTGGCTGCCAGCGCCCTGAGGCACAGTGGCCATCCCATTGCCACGGGGTCCAGCTTAACAGGTAAGCAACTGGCCGTTGCCAGGGTCCAACAGTCTGGGTGAGTACCCCGAGTGCTATTTTTTCCTTTTCACGCACAGATTGAAGGGTTTTTCTACATCTGGTAGGCCCAAGGCTGGAGCCCGCCCCAGGGAGGTCTTTATCTGTGTGAAAGCGGCTTCTGCTTCCTCAGTCCAGGCAGGGGGTTCTCGATCTGGTCCCCCTAAGAGATCATAAACGGGTCTTGCTATTTCCGAGAATCCAGGGATCCAGGTGCGGCAGAATCCTGCAGCCCCCAGGAATTCTCGTAGGCCCCTTTTTGTCTGGGGCTGTGGCAGGGAGATGATGACCCTTTTCCTCTCTGGCCCTAGTTCTCTCTTCCCTTGGGTGAGGAGGAAACCAAGGTATCAGACCTGTTGTTGGCAGATTTGTGCCTTCTTCCATGAGGCTCAGTATCCCGAGTCTGACAGGAGCTCTAGGAGGGCTTTGGTGCCTTTTGTGCCGTCTTCTTGTGTGTCACTGGCGAGGAGGAGGTCATCCCCATACTGGAGGAGGGTGCATCGTGTGGCCTCTCTTGGGAAGCTGGCAAGGTCTGTGGCTAGCACTTCCACAAAGAGGGTTGGTGAGTTTTTAATTAGCAATAATCGCACCTCGGATAAACCTCATTGGCTACGATACTGCCACTGTGCAAAACTGTTGGTGAGTTTTTAAACCCCTGTGGGAGGTGCATGCAAGTCAGGTGCATCTGGCGCCCTGTATCAGGTACAGTCCATTCAAAGGCAAACACTGGCTGGCTCTAGGGAGCTAAGCAGAGGCAGAAGAAGGCATCCTTCATATCTAGGCAAGTGAACCATCTGGCCGACCCTGGGATTTGGCCGAGGAGAGTGTATACATTCGGGACCACTGGGTGCAGAGAGATGGTCACCAAGTTGATGGCCCGCAAATCCTGAACTGATCGGTATCCCCCTCCTGGCTTCTTGACTGGCAGGAGTTGGGTATTCCAGGCTGACTGGCACTCGACTAGAATACCTGCTTCTTTGAGTTTGGTCAGATGTTCTTGGATGCTGATCTTAGCTTCTTGTGGAAGGGGGTATTGCTTTTGCCTCTGAGGTTGGGCTCCTGGGATCATTCAACAATGACAGGGGCCTGATTCCGGGCTAGTCCAGGTGGGTTGTTTTCAGCCCATACTGAAGGGAAGGTGAGTCTGAACTCCTGTGGGCTGCTCGGTTGGGCCTGGCACAGAATAGCCTCCATTCTTCTTCCCTTGGTGTGGTAATTGCTAGTATTAGAGACCCCGTCTTCTCTTGCCTTGGGTTCAATCGGAGGCTAGTGTGTCCAGTGGGCTCAAAGGTTATCTGAGCCCTAAGCTTGGAGAGTATGTCTCGGCCCAGGAGAGGGATGGGGCGATCAGGCAGATAAAGGAATTCGTGTCGGACCTTGTGGCCCCCGAGTTCGCACTGGCGAGCCTGGCAAAAGGGCTGTTGTATCACCTGCTTCCCGGTGGCCCCGAGGATGGTCGCAGTCCTTTTGCTGAAAGGGGCCACCGGGGGGGTGACAACAGAGTGCTCGGCCCCAGTATCAACCATAAAAGTCACTGGTTGGCCCCCCACCTTCATGCTGACCATGGGCTCATGGGGGCCAAGGAGGAAAGAGCCTGGTCCCCCTCAGTCTGAGTCCATTCCCGCAAGGCCTATGAGGTCCTCCTCTCGGGGTTCTTCCTTGTAGCGGCTGGGCCTTTATGCCTTTCCCCAGTTGGGACATTCGTTTTTCCAATGCCCTTTCTCTTTACAATAGACACATTGATCCCTTGACAAGGGGGTTCTGGGTTTCCCCTGTTTTGGTGGCTTGGGTCTCCCCATCTTTGTGTTGTCCTTTTCTTTCAGGGTGGTGGCAAGGAGGCTGACTTTCTTTTTCATCTTTTTGTTGGCTTTCATTCGGCTGCGACCTCCCTGTTCATGTAGACCTTATTGGCAATCTCTATTAGTTGGGTGATGTTCATCCCGGCAAAGCCCTCTAGTTTCTGAAGTTTCTTTCTGATGCCTGGGGCGGCCTGAGCCACGAAGGAGGTGTTTACCATCTGTTGGCTTTCCTGTGCCTCGGAGTCAAATGGAGTGTATATCCTATAGGCTTCACATAGTCTTTCATAGTAGTCCCCGGGGGGACTCCCCTGGTTGTTGATTGACCGAGGATACCTTAGTCATGTTCATGGGTTTCTTAGCTCCTGCCCGGATTCCCCGGAGGAGGGCCTCTTGGTACCGGCGGATATGGGCCTGTCCCTCGGTTGTGGTGAAGTCCCATGCTGGGCGCTCTTCGGGTGCGGCCATATTAGCCCAGGCAGCAGGGTCGATGACTCCCGCTGGTGTGTGCTCTTCCAGGTACTGCCGTGCACCTTTCATCGTTCTCCTCCTTTCCTCTGTGTTAAACAGGGTGCGGAGTAACTGTTGGCAGTCTTCCCAGGTTGGCCGATGAGTCTGGAAGAGGGATTCTATGAGGTCTACCATAGCCTGTGGTTTCTCAGAGTAGAATGGGGTGTTTGTTTCCAGTTGAGGAGGTCGGTGGTGGAGAAGGGCTGATAATACATCATGGAACGGCCGGGTTGGACCGTCCCATCTTCATCGTGCCTTTCGGGTTCCCGCGTCTCTCCTACTGGCATTTGGAGGGTGCTTGCTCCTGGCCTGGGGCGCAGCCTGGCTGCTGGTCCTGGGGAAAGTGGATCTTTTGGGCCTGGGGCCACCGGTGAAACTGATGGCAGCGGAGTGTCTGGAGCTGAAGGGCCAGTGTAGACAGTCTTGGGGGTACATACGGTGGGGGCAGGGTCGGTTCGTCCTTGGGATCTAGGTTAGGATTTGTGGAGACTGGGGCTTTTGCTGATTTTCTTTAGGTCACTTAGATGAGGCAATTAAGACTCTGGCATGTCCCTGCCTATTGCAAGTGAAATCGCACCCAGGGTGTAAGGGTCTGGGCAATTCCTAGCCAGGAGTCAATGTATGGAAACTGGTCAGGGTGTCCTGGTTCTCCTGTTAGGACTCGCCATACTCGACGAATCACTGGGACATCCAATGCCCCTTCTGAAGGCCACCCGACATCAAAGGTGGGCCATTCCAATTCGCATAGGGTTCTCAACTTGCCGGGGTGCATCCTGACTCCATAGTCTCCCAACAACCCCTTCCTGAAATTTTTTATTATGTCTCTAGAACCATAGGTTTACTCTGCCCTGACCCCATTGTGATGTCCCCGTGTGCGGTGGCGCAGAGACAGACAAAGGGGGGGCTGCCTCCTGAGGTGAGGAGACCAATCAGATGCCCGTCTGGCCGTGTCCCAAAGGAGCTTAGGTGAGGCTTAGCTGTAGTGGTCTCAGCGTTGTGACTTACGATCGGAAACTATTCTGATGCTACCCTAGACTGTATGCCATTCACCATGGAATCGCAGACGGGCCCACTCAGACTGTAGGCTTCTGGGGACCTTAAGGGTGCCCGCCCTTGGAGTCACAGAATCAGTCTGCTTGAGCAAACCGGGTCGGACTGCACATTCACTCACACATTCACATTCCAGAAGTTATGATATTCCCTCCCTGGGAATCCCTACCTGGGAGACCTCTAAGAGGTCTCTGGGAGGTGATCAGGCTCCCCTTCCACCTCAGTGGGGGTGGGCCTGTCTGGGTCCTGGAGCCCCAGGCCTTACCGGAATCTGACGTCAGGACCAGGTCCTCACCTGCCAAGTCTGCTTGTGTCCGGTGAGAACAGTGGAGCGGGGTCAGCCAGAGGAAACAGGGGCGGGAGACTGCCGAAAATTAGGCAGGGTGCACCTTCTCTCTTACGATCCCTCGTTCCGTCATGGCCCCGCCGTTGCCCCAAATCGGTGGCAACAATGGGCCAGCGCGGTTGGGTTTTCTGGTCAGGGAACCAAATGTTCTGGAACCTGGACTGGATCGCCCGATGGAAGAACCAAGCGGCACCGGAGATCTTGGAGGATCGGAGGTTTATTTACCACCAGCGGGCTCAGAGGAGAGTGGTCTCAATAGGTCTGGGCCCCCAGCAGAAACAAAGGGGGCAATTTATACACTTCTACTTCCGCATACTGGGCACTCTTGGCGCGTGCGTGAAGCGGGGCAGGGAGAAGGACCCGGATTGGTGCGCGCGGGAAGCAGAGCAGGGAGAAGAACCCGGAAGAGCCCCAGGGCAGGGGCTGGGACTCTCTCGCTAGCTCGGTCGGCCATCTTAGGACACAGATTATCCTTATTACTTGTATTTCTCTTTTGGGCAGATGGGAACACCTCAGTGTTTGTAGACCTCCTTGGATTTTCAAAAGGTCTAAATTTAACTTCACCGTTGTCTTCATCCCTAAAATGTCATTTAACATCCAATATCTGAAAGTTGGTTGATAGGCTTTCACATTACAAGTTAAATATTGCTCCATATTATAGAGACCTAAAAATGACAAAAATTCCTAGCTGAATCATTCCCATACCTTCCGGTGTCTCCACCAGCCCCATTACAGGGGGGACGAGAGTGGGGTTGGAAAGTGCAAAGCTAAGCATTCCAGTGGTCTTGATTACGGTAAAGTAGAGGAGAGGATAAGAGAGGGAGAAAGTAACTATTTTCTAAAAGCCTCATCTTGGGGCGCATCAGGCTCCCTGCTTGGTGGGGAGTCCGCTTCTCCCTCTGCTGCTCCCCCTGTTCGTGCTCTCTCTCACACTCTCATTTGCACACTCTGTCTCTCAAATAAGTAAATAAAATATTTTTTAAAAATAAAAAAATAAAAGCCTCATCTTTTTGGTGACAGAGGCGAAGCAGGACAAAAGAGCATTTTGCTGTGGGAAAGACTATCTATTGTTGGGATACAGCATCTTACTTGAAAATTAAAAATTTAATAACGACAGAGGCAAAGAGACATTCCTTCACCTTACTAGTGAGAATATAATTTGAAAATAATCTTTCTGGAGTGAGATTTTTGACAGGTCAAAATGGTTAGTATGTTATATGGACTTTGATCTATATATTAATTTTAGGAATCTATCCTAATGATCTTACCAAGACCGTGTTTGCTTCAAGTGTAAGTAAATAGGCAGTCTTCTACTCAGATTGCAGGATAGGTTTTACTGCAGTCCTTACCTCAATGTCTAAATTAAGAGGCTTACTGTATCTGTAGGTCCAAAGGGGTGCTGAAAGTCTAAATGTTCCCCCTTTGGTCATCTGACAACAGGCTCTCAGCTGCCATCAGACATAGAGAAGCACCAACAGCAGGAAGAGAAAAAGAGGTTCCAGAATCAGCTGGGCCCTGGTGGCAGGGCATCTGCAATCCCAGGGCTAAGGAGGGCAGGTGACTGGAATTGGGGTTGGTGACTCGGGGCGGGAGAAGAGGGGACCCACTGAAGTGAGAACCAGGGCAGAACGGATTTGGTGACTGTCTATGAGGGACCAGTCAGAGCACGGGCGTGAGGAGCACTCGGGATGAGTGGGGGACAGTAGGGTAACCAGCAAGAGGACCAAAGGAGGTAAAAGGAAGGTAAGGAGCTTTGGGTCCAGGTCAGCACCACTGAATTCTGCCAAAGTGGCTTCTCTTTTTTTTTTTTTTTAAAGATTTTATTTATTTATTCATGAGAGACAGAGGCAGAGGGAGAAGCAGGCTCCCCGCAGAGCAGGGAGCCCGATGCGGGACTCGATCCAGCGACTCCAGGATCATGACCTGAGCCGAAGGCAGTCGCTTAACCAACTGAGCCACCCAGGCGCCCCCAAAGTGGCTTCCTTTTTTTTTTTTTTTTTAAAGATTTTTTATTTATTTGATAGAGAGAGACACAGTGAGAGAGGGAACACAAGCAGGGGGAGTGGGAGAGGGAGAAGCAGGCTTCCCGCCGAGCAGGGAGCCCGATGCGGGGCTCGATCCCAGGACCCTGGGACCATGACCTGAGCCGAAGGCAGACGCTCAACGACTGAGCCACCCAGGCGCCCCAAAGTGGCTTCTCTTAACCACACTCTTCATCACCATGTTGAGGGGTCCCCCGCACACAAACAGAAACGCCAAGTCCGGGTCCTTGTAGTACAGACTTGGTGATTAACTGCAGTGGTGGTAAGATCGAGAGGTATTGATGCCCTCGCTAGGTTTTGACTGTTCAGTAGACTGTTTTTTTAGCCTTACCGTTCAGTCGTGACCATTTCCTCAGGTCATTAAATAGTTTGAGATCATGACGGGCTTTCATTTTACTTTATTTCATTGAGTGCATTTTTTTTTTTTTTTTTTTGCGAGAGAGAGAATGAGAGAGAGCACGAGAGGGAGGAGGGTCAGAGGGAGAAGCAGACTCCCCGCTGAGCAGGGAGCCCGATGTGGGACTTGATCCCGGGACTCCAGGATCATGACCTGAGCCGAAGGCAGTCGCTTAACCAACTGAGCCACCCAGGCGCCCTCATTGAGTGCATTTTGATTGCTCTCTCTCCTTTTCACACCTGGTCCCACGAGATGGGGCACTTCCTTTTAGACTTATTGCTGCTCAGGACAGCTTGATGAAGTACTAGGTAGTCACAATACCTTCATGATGGAAGACAAAGCAGTGTCTCAACCCTGAAGAAGCAAGGAGGGTACCAGACCCCTGCAAATGCTCCTGGAGGGAGCTTCAGTGTGCCCCAGATTTCTGGAACTCTCTCAGCCTGCCCCTTAGGGTCCAAGTCTCTGGTGGACAGATAGATCGGGGGTACTCACAAAGGGTCCATTTGGAATTCCCTTCCTACTCTGTCTCCGCCCTAGGGCTGCCTCTGGATACGGGGGTACACTCAGCACTCTGGGGTTAAGGGAGGAGAGCCATTTCACGACTATGTTCTACTATGATTCCCCTGAGACCGAGACTCAGGACACTGAACCACCCAAAGTCCACTTTGTTTCCATTTTAAATTTTCAGGGATTTCACTGTCCTGAAATTTGTGTAATGTTGCCTTAATTACAGGTTTCAAGTCATTATTGGCTTCAACCACCAACAATAAATAAATAAAAGGTTAATTGCATTTCTCTCTTGTTCCTCTTATAGTCATCTTCCGTTTTGTCAGTCTTTATACCGCTCCCTCCTAAGGTAAGGCTTCTCAGTGGGTATTGAGTCGAGTACTCGAAGGAGGTCAGGGAAACAGAATGACAGCTGCAAGGGAGAGGGATTGGATCGCTAAGTAATGAGAAAGAACCATCTTCCTTCCTTACAAATGCCATTCCTTTGTCCCCTTATGGACTCTTGCTGAAGTGTACATGATGGATTCTTCTGAACTAAGACCCTCTCCGAGACATTTTCAGCACGAAAGATGACTGGGGATGATAAAACTCGAGGAAATGAAGGAATGATCCCTAACAGAAACACACTGGCAGGAGGAAGAAAACTGCAGAGCATTTTTGGTGGGAGAGGAAGGGGGGTTAAGGACATTGTTCGAAGGGTACCCGGAAGTCCCTGACCATTCTACCTACCTCTCCAGCCAGGTGGACACAGATCATAGGGAATATGCTAGACCAATTATATAAACTGTTTCCAAACATGTTCCAAACCACATGAGCAGGGTCTATGTTTAAAACCAAACAGTGGGGCGCCTGGGTGGCTCAGTTGGTTAAACGACTGCCTTTGGCTCAAGTCATGATCCTGGAGTCCCGGCATCGAGTCCCGCATCGGGCTCCCTGCTCGGCGGGGGGTCTGCTTCTCCCTCTGACCCTCTTCCCTCTCGTGCTATCTCTCATTCTCTCTCTCAAATAAATAAATAAAATCTTTAAAAAGAATAAAATAAAACCAAACAGTGAATATGCGGAACACAGTCATCCTTGAAACCCATGCAGGAGAGCCGACAGCTAGCACCTCGACTTGGGACCTCATAATTAGCTAGCTTCCAATTATTTTAAGAACTATGTGAACCATAACAACTTTATTTTATTAAGGAACTAAAAAATAACCTCTGACTTCAAGACTTTGATCTATTACAAGCCAAGCTGAAAGTAAATGATGCTGCCATGATTTCTTGGAATAAGAACATTATTGTATACATAACGCAGATGTTCCTCTAGCTCCACGTACAGCCTATGAACAACTGCACATGCATGGCAAAAGCTTACCTGTTCAAAAGAACGGAGAGGGGCGCCTGGCTGGCTCAGTCGGTTAGGCCACTGCCTTCGGCTCAGGTCATGATCCCGGGGTCCTAGGATCGAGCCCCGCATCGGGCTCCCTGCTCCGCGGGAAGCTTGCTTCTCCCTCTCCCACTCCCCCTGCTTATGTTCCCTCTCTCGCTGTGTCTCTCTCTGTCAAATAAATAAAATCTTAAAAAAAAATCCTCACAAAAGAACAAAGAGATAGAGAGAAGGGGAAAAGTGAAAAACAAAACAAAACACTGGTATGATGGATTCCTTTGCGTGTTCTTGAAAAATCACCCAAATTAGAAATGAGGCAGAGACGACTGAGTGCTGTCTTATAAACCCCCCTTTTCTCTGACTCTAACGGGATACTTAATTTTTCCAGCCACAGACGAGCTAGCAGAGGCTTTTCTCAGCACCGTGGATTTCAGAGGTTAGC
>NC_058419.1:16288405-16296011 GCF_002201575.2 Neomonachus schauinslandi
TCTCCCGTGGACCTGTTCGTTTTGCCCAGAACCCGGTTCTCTTCTCAATTCGCAGCTGTCTCTCTGATGTGTGCCTTTTGTCCCACACGGTAATTAAGCCCTGCACTCTGCCCAGCTCTTCTACGCTACCTGGACAAACGTCTTTTCCTTCTTTTCAATAAATGTCAGACGCTATTAAAAAGAAATTGAGTCTCGGTGAATGTGGCACCTCTGCGTCCCCGGGCCAGTCGGCGGGGTCCGTGTATCTCGTTCAGCAGGCATGGCCCCTGCCCTTCCGTGGCTGGTGTTGAATCTGGCATCCCGAGACAGAGCAGGTGGTCCTGCGCTGGTCCTGGGGACGGAGACCCCACTGGCCGTCATTCGGGCCCAGATGCCGACTCTTCCAGTCCGGTCAGCTCCATGCCCCTCAGGAAGTGGACCTCCATCTGAGTTTGGCCAAGGGGCTATCAGCAAAAGGCAGCGAGGAGGCTTCTGGGAAACATTTCCTCCTTTCCAAAAAGCTGCATGAAGGCACAACACCTTTCTGTGACAAATCATGAATCCCACACATTTGTTGCCGAACACCTGTCAAATTTTATTTAATCCATTATTCAGGGAAATCAGCAGAATGACAGGTTCTTTAGAGAAAGCATTTGCATTTATAAAGCCTTGATTGTGTGACTAGTAGAAGGGAATGCAGAAATGGGATTGTTAATTTGGTATAAACCTGGTTGGTGAAATTACAAATTTCTCTGAAAGGTAGAAATGGAAAAATGTTACTTCTTACTCTTTCTCTGCATGCTAACCTCTGAAATCCCCAGGGCTGAGTAGAGCCTCTGCTAGCTCATCTATGTTAAGTATCCCATTAAGTCAGAGAAAAGGTGGGCCTATAAGGCAGCCCTCGATCATCTCTGCCTCATTTCTAATTCAGGAATCTCAAAATTCGGATAGATTTTCAACCCAAAGAAGTTTCATTCCACAAAGAAAAATTGCACGTATGGTCATGTATTATTTTGTTTCGGTGGCCATAGCAAAGCACCATAAACTGGGGGGCTTAAACGGCAGTTAATTGATTTTCTCAGGGTTCTGGAGGCTAGAAGTTGAAAATCAAGGTGTGAGCAAAGTCAGTTCCTTTTGAGGCCTGTGAGGGTAGCCCCTTCCAGACCTCTCTCCTTGCCTGGTAGATGGCTGCCCTCTCCCTAAGCCTCTTCACATTATTTTCCCTCTATGTGTGTCTGTCTGTTTGTTTAACTTTCCCCTTTTTATAAGGAAACCAGTCTTGCAGGATTAGTGCCACCCTAATGACCTTATGTAACTTGGTTACCTCTCCAAAGACCCTATTTCCACGTAAGGTCATGTTCTAAGGTACTGTGGGTTAGGCTTACAACATACCGTTCTGGGGGAGACACAATTTATCCAGTAACTCCTCCGATGCTCATATCGGTGTCTTCAAGAGAAAAACTCCCTAGCCTGTTCTGTCCACGTGGCTCCCTTTATTCTAGACCCTGTATGTCATTTCACTCTGAAGCGAGTAGAAGGTGTGAGGTAGTTCACCAGCCTTTAAATAGGAAGAGGCCCTTGGCTCCTTTCAGTGCAGCAGGCCTGTGGGAGGAGAGAGAAATAGAGACAGGGAGGGAGAGGGAGAAAAAATTAATCTCGTGCAATTTAGACCTTTAACCTCGTGAGCGTTTATACAATTATTTTTCTCCTGGTCAGGCTTGCACAACTCTTCAGAAAATGTTTTATAGAAGCCAACATAACTCTGCGATCCTTTCCTCCCCATCAGAACTGTCCCCTAGTGAAATAAGTCAGACAGAGAAAGACCAGTCCAGTACTGTGTGATGTCACTTGTATGTGGAATCTCAAAGCTAAACAAATGAGCAAACAAAACAAAACAAACAGACTCATAAATATAGAGATACCAACTGATTAGTTCGCCAAAGGGGGGATGAAATAGGTAAAGGGAATTAAGAGGTATAATCTTCCAATTATAAATAAGTCATAGGGATGTAATGTACAGCATAGGGAATATAGTCGATAATATTCTTTTTTTTTTAAGATTTTATTTATTTATTTGAGACAGAGAGAATGAGAGAGAGAGCACATGAGAGGGGGGAGGGTCAGAGGGAGAAGCAGACCCCCTGCCGAGCAGGGAGCCCGATGCGGGACTCGATCCCTGGACTCCAGGATCATGACCTGAGCCGAAGGCAGCCGCCCAACCAACTGAGCCCTAGTCGATAATATTCTAAGAACTTGGTGTGGTGACATAGTGACTATACTTATTGGAGTGACCAGTTCATAATGTATATAAGTATCAAATCACTATGTGGTACACTTGAAACTATTACAATAGTGTAAATCAGTTTTTCTTCAATTAAAAAAAAAAAAAGAATTGTCCCCTAGTTAGTAGTCTGTATACCGGTCTGAGGACTTGTATAGTTTTTGGAGGTATGAATTGTCCCAATAATTTTTATACATTCCAAAATCTCTATAGGGCATTATAATGTACAGACACAAGACAGTGCTAGCAACAAAATTCGTGTTTTTACAGCAACATATTTGAAATTTGAAAAATTACTATATTGCTGGTGAATCACATTGGTGCATTCAGCCCTCTATTCTTTAGCAAGTTATGTATCTTATTTGGTTAACATATGATATAATGCCTGATATTAGTATAATGCTTTCACAGTTCATTTGCCATCCCTTTTAATCTTCTATGCAAGACCTCGACTGACTTTTTCACTCATTTGTAAGTCAGTCACATCGTTTATTAACTACTTCCTCTGTCCCAGGCACCTTACTATGAACTATGGATACGTCGTTGCAAAAGGACAGTCCAAGTCTGCCAGGAATTTAGAATCCAGTTGGCTGTAGTGGCGAAACAACATGTCTATGGCGTCTCAGTTTGGGATTTGATTAAGAAGGGCTTGAGTCTGGGCGCCTGGGTGGCTCAGTTGGTTAAGCGACTGCCTTCAGCTCAGGTCATGATCCCAGGGTCCTGGGATCGAGCCCCGCATCGGGCTCCCTGCTCGACGGGAAGCCTGCTCCTCCCTCTCCCACTCCCCCTGCTTGTGTTCCCTCTCTCGCTGTGTCTCTCTCTGTCAAATAAATAAATAAAATCTTTAAAAAAAAAAAAAAAAAAAGGGCTTGAGTCCACACTCAGTCACGCTGTATGACCCTGGGCAAATTTCATAACCTCCCTAAGCCATTGTTTTCTCATATGAAAAGTAAGTGAACCAAAGCATATATATTGGGTTCCTTATAAGAATTTAATAAGATAACAAATGTAAGATCTGAGCACTCAATAAATGGGACTTGCCATAACCATAACAACAACAATCATTTGTATTATTTTTTTAGGGTATGATAATGACTTGGTGCTTATATATGGCACAGTGGGACTACAGGATAAAGAACAATTTTTTAAAGATTTCTTTCTTTTAGAGAGAGAGAGTGCAAGTGGGGGGAGGGACAAAGGGAGAGGGAAAGAGAGAGAACCCTCAAATAGACTCCCCCTGAGAGTGGAGCCTGTCGCAGGGTTCGATCCCACGACCCTGAGATCATGACCCTGAGATCATGACCTGAGCCAAAACCAAGAGTTGGACGCTTAACCTACTGAGCCACCCAGGCGCCCCAGATAAAGAACATTTAAATCTTTTTTTTTTTTTAAAGATTTATTTATTTGACAGAGAGACACAGTGAGAGAGGGAACACAAGCAGGGGGAGTGGGAGAGGGAGAAGCAGGCTTCCCGCTGAGCAGGGAGCCCGACGCGGGGCTCGATCCCAGGACCCCGAGATCATGACCCGGGCTGAAGGCAGACGCTTAACGACTGAGCCACCCAGGTGGCCCCGATAAAGAACATTTAAATCTTGCCCCAGTTGAGGCAGGGACCATCTCAATAGAGAAAGTAGTACATTTGTTGAGACTTGATTCCAATCTAAGAGGACCACCTGCATCTGAGACTCTGAAGAATGAGACAGTGTGGTTAGTATATAAAAGTCAGGAAAACTCTTGTATGCCATGCAAAGGCATATGCCAATTACCCTGTAGTCACCGGGGAACAATGGAAAGATATTGACTGGAGCACTGATGTGATTATATTTGTGTTTTAATGTTCATTCTGGGGCTGACACTGAACATAGATTGTGGAAGGATGGAATGTGGGTCAAGTCCAGCAATGAGTATTTTGCAGGTGAAAGCTATCGAGGGCTTCAAGACAAAGAGGATGGGAAGATAAAAGTGACGTTGAGATTCATTAGAGCTCTTAGTAATTAGCTGGGAAGTGGAATTTGGGAAAAAGAGGACTCTGGGATGGGCCAAAGTCTCTGCCGAGGAATTGGGCTATTCTTGGATCTGACGTGGGCCAGGCTCTCTCTAGCTTGTTTATTCCTTTGCCTGGGATATTTTGTATTCTTTGCGTTCCCATAATTTTTTTTAAAGGATTTTATTTATTTATTTGAGAGAGAGCGAGAGAGAGCACAAGCAGAGGGGAGGGGCAGAGGGAGAGGGAGAAGCAGAGCCTGCTGAGCAGGGAGCCCAACACGGGGCTTGACGCAGGGCTCGATCACAGGACCCTGAGATCATGACCTGAGCTGAAGGTAGACACTTAACCAACTGAGCTGCCCAGGCGCCCCTACTTTCCCATAATTTTCACCAGGCTAATAAGACTATTTCTTACTTGCTGGACCTGTTCATTTCATTCAGAAGTTCTTCCTGAACCACCAAGTCTATTTTAGTGGCTCCTCTAATGGGCATCCCATAGGTCCTCAAACTTTCATATGGTGTCATATTGAAATAGGACAAATCTCATTAAGTTGTGGATATTCAATCCATTTTGTGGCCGGTTTAAAAATCAACTTTAGGGGTGCCTGGGTGGCTCAGTTGGTTAAGCGACTGCCTTCGGCTCAGGTCATGATCCTGGAGTCCCGGGATCGAGTCCCGCATCGGGCTCCCCGCACGGCAGGGAGTCTGCTTCTCCCTCTGACCCGCCCCACTCTCATGTGCTCTCTCATTCTCTCTCAAATAAATAAATAAAATATTTTTAAAAAAATCAACTTTAGGGGCGCCCGGGTGGCTCAGTGGGTTAAACGTCCGACTCAGTCTCAGCTCAGGTCTTATCTCAGGGTCGGACGTTCAAGCCTCGAGTTGGGCTCCACGCTGGATGCGGAGCCTACTTAAAAAATAAATGAATAAAAATAAAAATAAACTTTAAATTGAGTTATAATTTACATACAGTAAAATCACTCCTTTAAAGTAAAGGTTTCAGTGCACTGTGAAATGCATACCTACACGTGTTTGGGTGTATGAGAGTGTTTTCATTGCATCCTATAGGGTTATGGGGATGGCTGAACACACCACACCCGACACTGGACAGACAAGATCAACAGCAGTTTTATTAGTCACATGTACTGACAACCTGGAGGAGGAATGCCATACTGAGGAGGTGGGGGGGATTGCACTTGGGCACAGAGTGAACAAGCAGGGACTGTGGGGGCAGGCTTTGTAGTATCAAGAAGGTATGGTGGCCCTGGTTCCTGGGAGAGATGTGATTGGCTTCTTTGGATAATTCCTCATTGAATTATTCCTTGTGCTGTCGGGAAACTGAAACCCACTACTCAGGGATAAGCAAGCACTGTACTTGGTCTTGCTGAGAAGGGTTGTTTGGCTGGGGGAGCAGAGTGGGGAGGGGAACTCATGGTTAGGGCGGTTAAGGCATTTGAGGTCTTCCTGATTTCCCCAGACATCAAGGCAGCCCATAATATTGGGCCTTAATTTTAGGCCGTGCACCACAGTATGTATATATGTAGTACATATATATGTACGTGTCAACACCACTATAGTGGAGATATAGAACATTTCCATCACTCCAAAATGTTTGCTTATGCCCCTTTGCGACCACTCACAGCCCTAGTCCAAGCAACCCAGGCACTATAGATGCGTTTTGCCAATTCTAGGATTTCATGTAAATGCAACTATACATGGGCGCCTGGGTGGCTCAGTTGGTTAAGCATCTGTCTTTGGCTCAGGTCATGATCCCAGGGTCCTGGGATCGAGCCCCACATCGGGCTCCTTGCTCAGCAGGGAGCCCGCTTCTCCCTCTCCCACTCCCCCTGCTTGTGTTCCCTCTCTCGCAGTGTCTCTCTCTGTCAAATAAATAAATAAAATCTTTAAAAAAATGTAACTATACATTATGTACTCTTTTATGTCCGGCTTCTGTAGGGGCCAAGGGCAGGCCACTCAAAATGTACAATGGCATACTGATTATTTTGAATTGAAGCTAATGGGAAAGCAGCCGGTACAAAGACAGACCCTCCTCTGTTCCCCTGAAAGCAGGAAATCAACCTCTAACATGAAAGGTACCCTCCCTGTACTAAGTAAAAAAGACATCCTTATTACCAGAGATAGGAAATCTACAGCTGAGAAGGCTGTAGAAACAAACCTTGTTACGTTTTTACTTATCTACTGCCTTAACCCAAATTCTGCTTAGAATCCCTTACTAATTAAAACTCCCAAGCGTCCATGTCCGTCATCTTGTTAATTCCTCACAGATTTATTGTCAGTTTGTCTACAAAATATAAAAACTGCCTGCCTTGGTCATTTCTTTAGGTCTCATTTTCATTATTGAGCCTTCATGCGTGCGTAAGAAAATTCTGCTTTTTTTCCCCCTGTTAATCTATCTCATTTAAATTTAATTTTTAGGGGTGCCTGGGTGGTTCAGTCGGTTAAGCGTCCGATTCGATTTCAGCTCAGGTCACGATGTCAGGGTTGTGAGATCGAGCCCCACCTCAAGCTCCACACCTGCTTAAGATCCTCTCTCTCCCTCTCCCTCTGCCCTTCCCCCCCATTCCCACTTAAAAATATAAATTTAATTCTTAGTCCAGCTGGACAACCTTGAAAGGTAGAGGAAGTATATTTCCTTCCCTATACGTCTTTGACCTCAGCATAATGTTTTTATATTCATCCATATTATAGCACATGTCAGTAGTTCATTCCTTATTATTGCTAGGGAGTATTCCAACGCATGGATATACCGTATTTGTCTTATTAATGTTTGATGAAAATGTGGGTAGTTTCAACTTTTAGGCATTATAAATAAAGCTACTATGAAAATAATTATGCAAGTCTTTATTTGAGCATATGTTTTCATTTCTAGGGCAAATACCCAGAAATGGAATTTCTAAGTTATATGGTTGGTGTATACTTAACTTTGTAAGAAACCGCCAAACTGTTTCCCAAGATAGTTTTACAATTACATAGTCCTGCCAGCAATATATGAAAGTTCCATTTCCTCCACAGCCTAACACTTGGTATTGTCATTATTTTAATGTACTTTTCATTTATTATTTTTAATTTAGTTTTTTAAAGATTTATTTATTTATTTGAGTGAGTGGGGGGAGGGGGAGAGGTAGAGAAGCTTCAAGCCGACTCCCCACTGAGCACGGAGCTAACGCAGGGCTCAATCTCATAACACTGAGATCATGACCTGAGCTGAAATCAAGAGTCAGACACTTAACCGACTGAGTCACCCAGGCACCCCTTGCTGGGCCATTTTTAAATTGTCATTTTTCGGGCGCCTGGGTGGCTCAGTTGGTTAAGCGACTGCCTTCGGCTCAGGTCATGATC
>NC_058419.1:16296111-16301701 GCF_002201575.2 Neomonachus schauinslandi
AGGCTTGCTGCTGAGCAGGGAGTCCGATGTGGGGCTTGATGCCAGGCTGTTTGTTTGTTTGTTTGTTGAGAGAAAGAGAGTGAGAGCGAGCGAGCTCCTACAGGAGCAGGGCGGGAAAGGGCAGAGGGAGAAGGAGAAGGAGAGAAGCAGACTCCCTGCTGAGAGTGGAGCCTGTCCTGGGGCTCGATCCCACCACCCTGAGATCATGGCCTGAGTCAAAATCAAGAGCTAGACGCTCAACCAACTGAGCCACCCAGGTGCAATTTGCTGGGCCATTTTTTAATTGTCATTTTTCTTCTTTTTTTAAAAGATTTTATTTATTTTTTTAAGCTTTTTTGTTTTAAAGATTTTATTTATTTATTTGACAGAGAGAGACACAGCGAGAGAGGGAACACAAGCAGGGGGAGTGGGAGAGGGAGAAGCAGGCTTGCTGCTGAGCAGGGAGTCCGATGTGGGGCTTGATGCCAGGCCCCCGGGACCATGACCTGAGCCGAAGGCAGACGCTTAACGACTGAGCCGCCTGGGCACCCCTAAAGATTTTTTTTTTTTTTAAGATTTTATTTATTTATTTGACAGAGACAGCGAGAGCAGGAACACAAGCAGGGGGAGTGGGAGAGGGAGAAGCAGGCTTCCCGCCGAGCAGGGAGCCCGATGCGGGGCTCGATCCCAGGACCCTGGGATCATGACCTGAGCCGAAGGCAGCCGCTTAACGACTGAGCCATCCAGGCGCCCCAAGATTTTTATTTTTAAGTAATCTCTACACCCCGGGGCGTAGATACTTTCAGATACCACCTTGCAGGTCTTGCTTACCTGGTAGTAAATTTTCTTTATCCATTCTCCTATCGATGGATATTTAGGTTCTTTTCATATCTTGGCTATTATAAATAATACTGAAATGGGGTGTCTGGGAGGCTTAGTCTGTAGAGCATATGACTCTTGATCTCAGGGTTGTAAGTTCAAATCCCACATTGGGTGCAGAGATTACTTAAAGATAAAATCTTAAGAAAAGAAGCCTTTTAGTCTGATGAAATCCCACTTGTTTATTTTTTTTCTGTTACCCGTGCTTCTGGTGTCATATCCAAAAAAATCATTGCCAAGACCAATGTCAAGGAGCTTTTTCCCCCCGTGTGTTCTTCTAAGAGATCTTATGTCAAGTTTTCCGGTAGATCTTATGTTAAGTGTGCATACCCCCCCCACACACAGATAATAAGGGGGTGTGGGAGGAAACATTGGGAGGTGATGGATTATGTCTATGGCTTCAATGATGGTGATGGTTTTACAGATGTATACTTATCCCCAAAATCTCTGAGTTGTATACAGTAAATATGTATAGCTTTTTATGTATCAATCCTATCTCCATAAAGTAACCAAAGGGGCGCCTGGCTAGCCCAGTCGGAAGAGTATGCGACTTTTAATCTCCGGGTTGTGAGTTCGAGCCCCATGTTGGGTGTAGAGATTACTTAAAAAAAAGAAAAGAAACCAAAAACCTCCCCTTCTCCCCTCCCCTGCTGCCCAGCGCAATGCGAGGATGGAGCAAGAAGGCAGCCATTTGCATGCAAAGAAAGGTGTCCGTACCCAACACTGAATCTGCCAGCAGCTTGATCTCAGACTTCCCAACCTCCAGAACTGAGAAATAACTGTTTTGTTTTTAAAGCTACCCAGTCCATGCTATTTGTTATAGTAGCCTGAACTAAGACAGGGAGTGACTGATAACAGATATGTTTCTTTCTGGGGGTGATGAAGACGTTCTAAAATGAGATTATGGCGAGGCTTGTATAACTCTGTAACTAAACAAAAAGGCATTGATTTGTACACTTTAATTGGGTGAATTTTATGGTATGTAAATGACATGTCAAGAAAGCTGTTAAAAATCAAAATGACCCCAGGACAAATGGCATATTGGTTCCTTGTGCGGGTCCCTGGTGTCTTCAGCGTCAGTCTTAGCTCTACCACTTTGTAGCTGTAGGACCTCGGGCAGATGAATCAGCCATGCCAAGCCTCAGTTTCCTCAACAATAAACGGTGCTTACCTCATGGGGGATGTTGAGGATTACATAAGAACAGCTGTGTAAATGTCCGGGGACATAAGAAGGGCTCAAACTTCACCAGCTGTTCTTTTCTTTTTTTAAGATTTTATTTATTTGAGAGAGAGAGACACAGCGAGAGAGGGAACACAAGCAGGGGGAGTGGGAGAGGGAGAAGCAGGCTTCCCGCGGAGCAGGGAGCCCGATGCAGAGCTTGATCCCAGGACCCCGAGATCATGACCTGAGCCAAAGGCTTAACGACTGAGCCCCCCAGGCGCCCCTCCAGCTGTTTTGTTATTATAGAGGCCTTTATCTCTAATTCAAGGACATCTTTTCAATGAAATAAAGTCGGCCTTGTGAAAATTGAAAACATACTGGAGATTTAAGAGGTTAATTTGTAGAAATATAGTAAGAAGTGCTATTTTTCTGGACATCAACAAGGCTTGTACCTAAATTAACAATTGTATTACTGCATTCCTTTCTCCACAAAATGATGTTGAAATAGCTCTGTCATTCTGCTGATTTCCTGAATAATAAATTAAATGAGACTTTGACAGTCATTCATCACCAAGCTGTGTGAGAATTCCGGTTGCAACAATTTGAGAATCGTACTTTCAAGCCACTCATTACACAAGTTCTCTCTACCAGGATTGCCCTGCAACCCAATATCTCAGGACACTAAACCAAAGGCCACTTTGTCCCCTCTGTGTCTACATATTACATTTTTTGTCCATGTGAGTCACAAAATTTGTGTAATGCCATCCTAATTGCAGACTTCAAGTCAATATTGGCCCCAACCTCCAAAAAAAAAAAAGGTTAATTGCCTTTTCTCTCTCATGCCTCTTTTTAAACCCTTTTTTAAAAAATCAGTCTTTATGTTTCTCCCTCCTTTGGTGTTCACTTCTGAGGTGGGGCCTCACGGTGGAGGCAGAGACTGAATTGCTGGGAACCATGAGAGGGAAACAAACCGAGGACAACTGTTAGGGGTGAGGTGGCTCGTCATTACATGGGCCAAATGCGTGTCCCCCTCCCAAATCCGTATGTCGGAGCCCCACCTGCCGATGTGATGGTATTTGGACGTAGGGCACTGGTGGACGTTATTAGGTGTGGGTGAGGTCATGAGATTGGAGCCACCATGGTGGGATTAGTGCCCTAATAAGAGGAAGAGACCAGAACTCTCTACCTACATCTTATGACCATGTGAGGATACAGCAAAAAGGCAGCTGCTTACAAACCTGGAAGTGAGCCCTCACAAGGCACCCAATGTAGCAGTACCTTGACCTTGCCTTTCCCAGCCTCCAGAACTGTGAGAAATAAACGTTCTTTTGTTTAAGGCACCCAACCGGGGGCATTTTATTACAGCAGCCTGAAGTGAGACACTGATGAAAAAGAGCCTCCCTTCTCCCTTACAAATTCCATTCCTTCCTTCTCTCCCTTTATAGAATCTTGTGAAAATGCTCAGGATTAATCCTTGAGAACTATTAACCATCTCCCAGACATTTTTATCACAATAAAGGGCCGGGGATGATACAACTAGAACAGATGAAGGAACAGTCCCAAACAGAGCCACCCTGGCGGGAAGAAGAAAACTGCAGGGCATTTCTGATGGGTGAGAAAGGGGGGGTGCTGACATCATTGAAAACATACCCAGAAGTTCCTGCCCTTCCTCCCTCTGTCTAGAGCCAGGTGGACACAGAGTGTAGGGAATACCCTAGACCGACTCCATAAAGTGTTTCCAAACACTTTTCAAACCACTTTAGCAGAATCTATGTTTAAAACCAAACAGTGAGGGGCGCCTGGGTGGTTCAGTCGTTAAGTGTCTGCCTTAGGCTCAGGTCATGATCCCGGCGTCCTGGGATCGAGCCCCGCATCAGGCTCCCTGCTCAGCGGGAAGTCTGCTTCTCCCTCTCCCACTCCCCCTCCTGTGTTCCTTCTCTCACTATGTCTCTGTCAAATAAATCTTAAAAAAAATAAAAGAACGGTGAATATACTTAAAACAATCATCTTTTCTACCCACCCAGAAGGCCAACTGCCAGCACCTTGAATTAAAAGCCCCTAATTAACCTGCTTTCATTTTAAGAATGCTGTGAATTTTAAAAACTTCGTTTCGTTAAGCAATTCCAATTTTTCCTCTGACTTCAAGACTTGGATCTAGGGGCGCCTGGGTGGCTCAGTCGGTTAAGCGGCTGCCTTCGGCTCAGGTCATGATCCTGGAGTCCCTGGATCGAGTCCCGCCATCGGGCTCCCTGCTCAGTGGGGAGTCTGCTTCTCCCTCTGACCCTCCCCCCTCTCATGTGCTCTCTCTCTCTCTCATTCTCTCTCTCAAATAAATAAATAAAATCTTTAAAAAAAAAAAAAGACTTGGATCTATTACATGCCAAACTGCACGTTAACGGTGGTTTCACTATTTGGAGGAACAAAAAATAGTCAAGGCACATAATGCAGGTAATGTACCTCCAGCTCCATGTGCAGTCCTCGAACCACAACATATGAATGGCAAATGCTTACTTGTTCAAATGAGGAAAGAGATGGAGAGAGGAATAAGAAGTAAAAAAAAAAAAAAAAAAAAAAAACACTGGGGGATTTTTTTTACTATCCTCTGTTCTGGAAAATCAACAAAACTTGGAAATGAGACAGAAAGTTGATGGTACAACTGTTAAAGATCACACCACAGTACTGCCTATAAGCCGACTTATGGGTCATTTGACTCAGGATATTTAATTTTGATGGCCGACAATTGGTGAGGGAGTGCAAGCTTTTTACAGTACTATAAATATAAATGGTTACACTGTGGATAAACAAGGAGCAATGACTTTTTCCTGCTTGTTAGGTAAGTTTATACGTTTATTGTTCTATAGGTCATCAACCAAGTTTGTACATAAACAATCTCATTTCTGCATGCTTTTCCCCACCCCCAGTACCCACATAATGAAGGTTCTATAAATGTTTTTTTAAAGCACCTATATCATTCCGCTGGTCTCCTGAAAAATGGGTTAAATAAAACTGACATTTTTCACCATCTATGTGGGATGAATGGTCTTTGACAATTTGGGTACATTCAAAGGACTTTTTGGAAATGAGAAAACATTTTCTGAGTAACCTCCTGGTTGACTTCTCACAGTGCCTTAGCCAAAATAAAGATCCATTTCTTAAGAGGCTTGGAACAATCCTAACTGGTTCAAAGGAGTCATCATCTGGGATTGATCAGTTGCCGGTGGGGTCTCCATCCCCAGGACCACCTGAGGATTCTAACTTTGATGTTTTATATGCAAGAGTCAACAAAGAGGAGAGTGTCTCTAATATTACTCATGGAATTGCAAGGGAAAGCTCTTCTGAACAAGACATGGACCCCTTTACAGAAACGGGAGGAGAAGTGCCATATTTATTGAGACATTTCTTTTTTAACAGCATTATTGAAAAGAAGGAAAAAACGTTTGTCCACGTAGTGTTGAGGAGTCGTGTAGAATGTCGAAGTTATAATGCTGACCAACAAACACATAACTAAAAAAATAATGCAAACTGAGAAGAGAACCGGGTTCTGGGCAAAACGAACAGGTCCACGGGAGA
>NC_058419.1:16302201-16326506 GCF_002201575.2 Neomonachus schauinslandi
TTGCTTATCCACATGGAGCCTCTCCTTGCCCTTTGGTTTCAGCTTTTGTGTCACGCAGGTCCTTGGCAGTTAACATCGCAGCTTCCCAGGTGACTGAGGATGGAAGGTTTTAGACTTTGTGTGAAAGTCAGCATGGATTAGAGATTTCAGAGACTAGTGAGGGTGATGTTTCCACAGCAGGCATTTTGGCTGTTCTGATGTTCTTTCTTTTGGATGGCAGAGAAGCCAACTTCTTGGTTAAAAGAAAATCCATGATTTCTCTGAGAAATTGTACACAGCCAAGAGTTCATGTTATATCACTGTACCTTCCCTGTCCATTAAGTAAGATTTAGCTGTGTCTCCCCATATAAGTCAGGCTAACTAAATTTTTAAAGAAAACATTTAAATGCATTGGACAATCTTTTAATTCAATATGGACAACTGCATCCTTGATGTTGCTTCACCATATTTTCTAAATATCATCAAAATGTCAGAATGACTGTAAAAGTGAAAATAAACCTACAATAGCAATGGGGGATAGAGGATAAAGCTGTGGAAGTGAAAACTATTAGAAGACCAAATGAATTTAAGATAATTTGGGAAAATAAAAAGCCCTTAGTCTTGTGTTCATGATGAAAGTAGGCAGAGGCAAGGATCTTGCAGCCTAAGTTAGAGAAAGGACAGGGCAATGGGCAAAGCAATTACTGTTCTTTTTCTTTGAAACCCTGGAGAAACCTAATGCTCAGAACTAACAGAGACTTGGTTCTGAAATGACCCTGGGACAGGACATGGATGTGGCATATATTTATTGATTTGTTTGCAGTCTACTCTGTGGCTTTTCATCTTGGACAATGACAGAAGAGTAAATATGAAATTATCATATGTTGGATCTGTAGCCTATGGAGATTTGCTGCTTCCTCAGAACACAGCTCCAGAATAGAGTATTGGAGAGAAACTTTCTTAGAAAGAAAATGAAGTTTCTGGTTATGCAAGCTCACTAGCCAAGGACCTCTGTTCACAGTGTATTCTTTCTTTCTTTTTAGAGAAAGAGAGTGCACAGAGGGGAGGGAGAGAGAGAATCATAAACAGGTTCCACACCCAGCACGGAGCCTGATGTGGGGCTCAATCTCAAGACCCTGAGATCATGATCTGAGCTGAAATCAAGAGTCATACACTTAAGTGACTGAGCCACCCAGGGGCCTCTGTTCACAGTATATACTTAACCAAAGATAGGTCCTTATTAAAAGATGAGTAATAATCCAAAAGAAAGCAATAGGGCATGTATGCTAAGATATTATAATGGAGATGTGAAAAAAAAAAAAAAACCCTAACAAATGAGAGGCAGTTGAAGCACACATCACAAGAAATATGCCACAGAGTAGAAGAAAAATATTGAACCAAGTCTTCTCTCTAAAATCAAATAAATTAAAGAAAATATGGAGTTTCTGAAACAGGACCTCAAAAATGAGCTTCACAAATTCAAAGAAAAGATAATAATCAGACAACAGGAAATGACAAGTGAACTGGCAGAGTTCCAGAAAGATAGGTAATATGAAAGAATATAAAAATCAGAGAAATAAAAAGCACAATAAGAGCAACAAAAATGAGAGGCTAGGTATGCTGAACATACAATCAGAATCACTGTATACACATCGACATCAGTGGCTTGAAATAGATCAGGTTGAAATGGAAAAGAGAGCTGAGAAGATCTGGACAGAAAATTATAAATATGGAAAATAGTAGAGATCCAACAGATGCATAATTGATATTTCCAAAATAGAGAGCAGAAAAACAAAATAAAAAGTAGTATTAAAATAAAATTATAGGGGCACCTGGGTGGCTCAGTCGTTAAGTGTCTGCCTTCGGCTCAGGTCATGATCCCAGGATCCTGGGATCGAGCCCTGAATTGGGCTCCTTGCTCCACAGGAAGCCTGCTTCTCCCTCTCCCACTCCCCCTGCTTGTGTTCCCTCTCCAGCTGTCTCTCTCTCTGTCAAATAAATAAATAAAATCTTTAAAAATAATTTAAAAAAATAAAATAAAACTATAACCAGCATAACTAAAATGCATAGCCTGTCTCTGCTGAGAATTTGCAGGGAGACTCCTGAAAACTAAGAGCCAGAGGAAATGCTACCTGGGAGGCTCTGCATTTCCTCTCTTAAATTTTCAGTGTACACCTGCGAAGGGCTTCACACTGCCTATGCTCGCTTATCTCCATGAAGCCTCTTATTGCCCTTTGGTTTCAGCTCTTCTGTCATATAAAAATATCAATACCAAGACGTACCCACTAAAGTTACTGTACTTCAAGTGTAAGGATATAATGCCATAGGTACACAGGTTACCTTCCATTCCCAGTCAAATTAACTGTAAGTGCAAAAGAATCAGGCTGGTATCAGACTTCTACACAACAATAATCTATGCTAGAAGACAGTGAAGGAATGCCTAAGATGTCTTAAGGGGAGGAAAATGAGACAAAAAATCATACACAGTTAAACTGTCACTGAACATCATGATCGCAGATTTTTTAAGTTTTTATTTTAATTCTAGTTAACATTCAGTGTAATATTAGTTTCAGGTGTACAGTACAGTGACTCAACACTTCCATTCAACACCTGATGCTCATCACAACAAGTGCACTCCTTAGTCCCCATCACCTATTTCACCCATCCCCCCCACCCATCTTCTCTCTGGTAACCATCAGTTTGTTCTCTATAGTTAAGTCTGTTTCTTGGTTTGTCACTCTTTTTTCTCCCTTTGCTCATTTGCTTTGTTTCTTAAAGTCCACATATGAATGAAATCATATGGTATTTATCTTTCTCTGACTGACTTATTTTGCTTAGCATTATACTCTCTAGCTCCACCCATGTCATTGCAAATGGCAAGATTTCATTCTTTTTGTGGCTGCATAATATTCCATTGTATATATAAACCATCTCTTCTTTATCCATTCATCAGTTGATGGACACTTGGGCTGTTTCCATAATTTGGCTATTGTAGGTAATGTTGCTATAAGCATAGGGATGCATGTATCCCTTCATATTCGTATTTTTGTATTCTTTGGGTGAATACCTAGTAGTGCAATTACTAATCATAGAGTAGTTCTAACTTTTCAAGGAACCTCCATACTGTTTTCCAGAGTGACTGCACCAGTTTGCATTCCTACCAACAGTGCACAAGTATTCCTTTTTGTCCACATCCTCGCCAACACCTGTTGTTTCTGGTGTTGCTGATTTTAGCCATTTTGACAGGTGTGAGGTGATATCTCATTGTAGTTGTGATTTGCATTTCCCTGATGATCAGTGATGTTGAGCATCTTTTCATGTGACAGATATTGTAAACATGGAAGAATGCAGGTGTAATAGTTTCCTATTGCAGCTATAACAAATTACCACAAACTCCAAGGCTTAAAACAATATAAATTTATTATCTCATACTTTCTGGATTTCAGAAGGCTAGGTGCAGCATAGCTTAGCTGGTTTCTCTGCTTAGAGTCTCACAGGGCTATTGTGATTACATTGGGCCCACCTGGATAATCTAGGCTAATCTCCCTATCTTCATGTCCTTTGATTAGTAACCTTAATTCTATCAGCAAAGTTTCTCTTACAATTTGACATAACAAAGTCTTAGGATCCCACAACTGGGGCTCAGACAACCTGGGGGGTGGTGGTAGTCATTACTCATCCTATCAGAATAGGTAATAAAATTCCCATAAATCCTCCTTTATGAAAAATCAACCAATTAAGATACATGTGAAAAAACTTTTACAAAAGGATTGGTGATGAAAATGGAATACATTAAAAAATACAATGTAGGATATATATGGTGACAGACCAGAATATAAAAATAACTATATTGTGGGGTGACTGTGTGGCTCAGTCAGTTAAGCAACTGACTCTTGGTTTCAGCTCAGTCATGATCTCAGGGTCATGAGATCAAGCCCTGAGTCTGGCTCCGTGCTTAGCAGAGTTGGCTTCGACTTCTCTCCTTTTGCCCCTCCCCCCACTCTCTCTCTCTCTCTCACGCTAAAATAAATAAATAAATATTTAAAAAATTAACTATATTGCTTAGGAAAAAGATTCGGAGGTGCTATAAAAAGCACTATCAAAATATCAGAGCTACAACTCACTAGAGGGTTTTTTCTTGTTCACATCACTGTTTCCTGTTAAGAGACTCTCTTAAGTGACTCTTCTCCACAAAGTGACTCAGGAATTAACGGCCTTTCTAATGTGGTTCTGAGGTCTTGGAGTCATTCACTTTCAAGTAAATTCATGGGATGGAGAGACGAGCAGGGAAGTGAGAGAGCAAGAAGACTCTCATAGGACACTCTAGAGGCCACACTTGGAAGTTGTGTAAATCACTCACATTCTTTTGGTATAATTGGTCACATGGTCCAACTGAACTGCAAGGGAGGTTGGGAAATGTACACTTTCTGTATTCCTAGGAAGAAGGAATGAGACAGTGTATATCCACTTTCTGCTACAATAACATTTAATGATATAGGAATGATGATGTTAACATTCTTTCTGATCTAATTCAGCAGGTATAAACTGGGAGAGGAGTTAGGAGAATACTTAAGTGTAATTATTCCCTTTATTTCATAGTGGCTGCTTAAAAAGCTAATAAAATAAAATTGTTCTTAGTGTATCATTTGTATATATAAAGATGATCACTAGAAATGCTTAAAATATGAACTTAAACAGCTGAAATCAGAAGGTGAAGGCAGATTTGGAGAGGGAGGAAGTATTATGTAGTATTTTCTCATCTACCATCGTTGGTAGTCACTAATATATTTTCTACAGTTGATAATTAAAGAAATCATGATTTAAGTTTATTGTATAAAATCTTTGTTATTAAAGTAGCATTTGGAACTAAAAACTGTATAAACTTCAGAAGGCACAATTGAATTAAAACAGAGAAAAAGCAGATGATATAGGAAAAGGCAAAACACAAAGGAAATATTCTAAACAAAGCCTTACAGAAACGGAAATGAAAGTAAAAACTGGGGCGCCTGGGTGGCTCAGTTGGTTAAGCGACTGCCTTCGGCTCAGGTCATGATCCTGGAGTCCCTGGATCGAGTCCCGCATCGGGCTCCCTGCTCAGCGGGGAGTCTGCTTCTCCCTCTGACCCTCCCCTCTCTCATGTGCTCTCTCTCTCTCATTCTCTCTCAAATAAATAAATAAAATCTTTAAAAAAAAAAAAAAAAGAAAGTAAAAACTGGCATATCAATAAGTAGAAATGAGACAATTTGTTCATTTCTTCAAGAAAGGCATTTTGCTGAATATGAATATATGTACATGCATATATATGCAATACCAGAGATGCACTCAAAATAGGATGCAGTAGCAGGGACTGGATACCCATCTATCTATTATCTATCTATATCTATCTATCTATCATCCATCTATCATCTATCTGAGATACACACACACATACCTTATATATAAATATCTTAGACAACAAAAGACAGTGTTCTATGAAATATGAGAAACAAATGAATTAAACTCTATGATTGCCTAGCTTACTGACTTGAGGAAAAAATCAGGCAGACTCTGGCAGACATTTGCATTGTGGAGATAGAGTTGGTAGCCCAGTGAGACCAAAACATCTAGAATTAGCAGGACAGAGTATTGAGGAACAGGGTTGCACAGAGAAGTTTTCAGAGGACTGCAGGAGATCCTTCTTAGTATTCAGGAGAGAAACGATCAGCATATGCGTGTAAAGAAACTACCGAAGGCTGGGGGAAGAGCCATCTGAAAATATCTAGGGAAAATCATCTCTGGAGTTCACACAGAGCTAGGAGTAGTTCTTGTTCCCATCAGCCAAACTGGAAAACTTCATAATTCATTGGGGCATTGGATAGAGTACTCAGGATGGACTTGTTTCATTCATGGGGTAAAATTAGCTGTAGAGTAAATACTGCTCTAGTCTTGCCTAAAAGCTTTAAACAAGATCCAAAAGAATTCAACTCTTTCCAAGTAACTTAACTGTGTCCCAGAACAAAGGTTAAGGATATTTAAAGCAATACAAAAGTATTGAGCATCCAAACAAGGTAAACTGCTGGTGGGAATGTAAAATGGTATAACAGCTTTGGAAAACAGTTTGACAGTCTCTTAAAAAGGTAAAGATACACTTACCATATGATCCAGCTATTTCACTGCTAGGTATTTATCCAAAAAAGATGAAAATATGTCTATTTAGAGACTTGTATACTAGCATTTATAGCAGCTTTATTTGTAATAAACAAAAAGTGAAAACAACCCAAATATCCATTAACAAATGATGCATGCATGAAATGTGCTACATCCACAGGATGGAATACTACTCAACAATAAAAAGGAATGAAAGGAATGAACTATTGATGCATGCAACAATATGGATATATCTCAAAATAATTATGCTGAATGAAAGTAGCCAGATAAAAAGGAGTTCATACGGTCTGATTTCATTTGTATAAAGTTCTAGAAAATTCCAATTAGTCTTTAGTGAAATAAAACGAAATAGTGAGTGCTTGTTTTTAGGTGGGGAAGATTGGGACAGGAAGGAGGGACTACAAAAGATCATGAGAAAGCTTTTGGGCATGGTGGATATGTACATTATCTTGATTGTAATGATGGTTTCACAGGTGTACACATATTTCAAAATTATCAAATTATATATTTTAAACATGTTCAGTTTGTGTATATTATATCTCAGTGAAGCTTATAAAAGTGACAATGAAAAATTGAAACTAAGAAAGATGGGTGATGATATATTAGTCAAATGCATATTAAAAAGGAGGGGCCATGATTTTAATATCATAGAACTTTGAATTCAAGACAAAAAGCTCTAAACAAGATGAGGTGTGTTTACTTCCCATGAATCCTTATCATTAGAGTGTAAAGCTAAAGTTATAAGGCATATAGGTTCAAAATAAATGCAGTAAATAGTAGGAATCTTTAACACAGATCTCTCAGTCTATAATTGATCACATAGACAAAGAGGTAAGAATAAAGAAGACCTATATAGTCTCAATTTGTAAGAGGTACAGTAAAAAAAAAAAAACACATTGAACTATATACTTGTAAAAAAAGAATACAGCTTCCTTTCACGTGGCCATGGTAAATTTGCAATAACTGAATTTCAAAAAAAAAAAACTCAATAAACTCAGAACAATAAAAAAATACAGATCATATTCTCTAATTAGGGAATGATAAAACTAAAAATTAACAAAACAAGAATGTCTAAGTCCTCTGCCCATCTTTAAATCAGATTATTATTACTATTGAGTTGTAGGAATTCCTTATATATTATAGCATCTTATCAGATATAGGACTTGCAAATATTTTCTCCCATTCCGTAGTTTGCCTTTTAATTTTGTTGATTGTTTCTTTCACTGTTTGCTTTTTAGTTTGATGCAATCCCATTTGTCTATTTTCACTTTTGTTGCCTATGCTTTTGGTATCATATCCAAGAAATCACCACCAAGATCAATGTCAAGATGTCCCTCCATGTTTTCTTCTGGGAGTTTTACAGTTTTAGGGCTTATGTTTGAGTCTACAATCCATTTTGAGTTTATTTTTCTGTATGGTATAAGATAAAGGTACAATTTCTTTCTTTTGCCTGTAGATATCCAGTTTTCCCAATGCCATTTATGTGAATAACAATTTCTCAAAAGAAGACATACAAATAGCCAACAGGTGCTCAACATCACTTATCACTGAAGGAAATACAAATCAAAACCACAATGAGATATAACCTCACACTGGATAAGGACAGCTATTATCAAAAAAA
Source organism: Neomonachus schauinslandi (assembly GCF_002201575.2). NCBI lineage: Eukaryota > Metazoa > Chordata > Mammalia > Carnivora > Phocidae > Neomonachus > Neomonachus schauinslandi. The sequence goes on from NC_058419.1 coordinate 16,309,949, forward strand.
ACCAAAACAAAACACAAAAGACAACAAGTGCTGGCAAGAGAAAAGGGTACCCTTGTGCACTGTTGGTGGTAATGTAAATTGGTACAGCCACTATGGAAAACAGTATGGAGGTTTCTCAAAAAATTTTAAAAAATTTAAAAAAAGGTAGAACTACCATGTGATGCAGCAATCTCACTTTTGGGTCTATATATCTAAAAGAACTAAAATCAGGATCTTGGGGGGTGCCTAAGCAGCATAGTCAGTTAAAGCATCCAACTCTTGGTTTTGGCTCAGGTCGTGATCTCACAGTCATGAGATCCAGCCCCAAGTTGGGCTCTGTGCTCAGCATAGTCTGCTTAAGATTCTTTCTCTCACCCCTTCCTACAGCTCTCTCTCTCAAATAAATAAATAGTATTTAAAAAAAAAAAAAACAGAAGAAAACCAGGATCTTGAGGAGATATCTGCATTCCCATGTTCTTTGCAGCATTATTCACAATAACCAAGATGTGGAAATAACCTAAATGTCCATTGACAGATGAATGAATAAAGAAAATCGATATATGATAAAAAATGATAATTGTATGATGTGATAGAGGTGTTAGCTAATGCTAATGTTACAGTGATAATCATATTGCAATATGTAAATGTACCAAATGAATACATTGTATGCCTTAAACTTACACCAGATATGTCAATTATATCTCAATAAAAAAAGAAAATGTGGTATATACATATAAAGGATGAGATCTTGCCATTTGTGACAACATGGGTGGACCTAAAGGGTATAATGTTAAGTGAAATAAGTCAGACAGAGAAAGACAAATACCATATGATTTCATTTACATGTGGAATAGAAAAAACAAAACAAATGAATAAACAAACAAAAAGTAGAACCAGGAATATTATTTGTTTTTAAAAGAAGTCAATCCTGCCAAATGCAACAACATGCATGGAGCTGAGGACATTATGCTAAGCAAAATAAGGCAAACATAGGACAAATATTGCATGATTCCACTTATACAAGGTATCTAAAATAATAACTCCTAGAAGCAGAGAATGGAATCATGGTTTCCAGGGGCTGTGGGGGAGGGGAAATGGGGAGTTTTTTAATGGGATATAAAGTTTTAGTTATGCAAGATGAGTGAGTTCTAGAGATCTGCTGTACAACGTAGTGCCTATAGTTAACAATACTATATTGTATACTTAAAAATTTGTTAATAGATCTCATGTTAAGTGCTCTTACAAGAATAAAAAATAAAAATTAATAAAAAATAATGCAGAGAATATTCAAATGGATTATCAGAAATATATTTCATAGAACATACTATTATACAGCAGTGGAAACACTGCTATATACCAGGATGTGGATGAGCCTCAAAAGCATAATGTTGAATAAAAGAAACCAGAGAGAGAAAAGCAGGCACATGTATGGTGTTAGGGCTCATGACAGTAGTTACAACTGGGAAGGAGATGTAGTGATTGGGAAAGAACACTTCTATGGACTTGTGGGATATGGATAATGTTGTATTTCTTGATCTGATATTGATTAATGAGTGTATTCACTTTGTAAAAATTCATCAAAATGTATGAGTCTTTAATTTTTCTGTATATTATACTTTTTTATTAAGATTTATTGAAATTAAAAAACCTTCTTAAAGATCTTGGATGAAAGGGGAAAAACCAGCATCTTATAGTATCTGGAAACTAACAATAATAACATCACTCATAAAATTAGGAACTACAATGATGAAACAGCTATAGATATCGAGGAAATCATAATAATAATACTTAAGTCAAAAAACTTAAAAACCACCTTCTGAATTGAATATGCAAAACGATTTTCATTAAAAGTTTTTGAACATCTAAAAAAATAATAGTCCTTAGGTCAAATCTTAGAAAACACAATAGAAAACCTGAATGCAATGGATGGTTTGGAAAATATACATTAATAAAATTAAACCCAGAAGACATAGGCAATCTAAACAGAAAAATTACCATGGAAAAAGAGTTGAGTTAGAACTCACCTAAAAAAAGTTGAGCTAGAACTCACCTAAAGAGCCTAAGAGCTTTCACGAATGAATTCCATCAAACCTTAATTTTTTAAAATTTATTTTAAAGATTTTATTTTTAGGTAATCTCTGAATTCAACATGGGGCTTGAATTTACAACTGAGATCAAGAGTCGCACACTCCACTTACTGAGCCAGTCAGACGTCCCTCCATGAAACCTTTAAAAAAGAGTTAACTCCAAAGTTATTCACATTGGCTCAGAGCATACAACATTATTTTTTAAAAGTCTGACCACTAAAGTATCTCATTCAAGAGCACCTGAGATGTTCAAAATCGCTTTTCTAACTCAGATATGTTGAATTATAGCCTCTGAAAATGAGGTCTGGGAATCTGTATTCTTATCAAGCTTCCAAAGTGATTCATATGCATATAAAAGTCTGAGAACCACTTGCATAGACTGAGAAGGAAAGTTTTCAATGTCTTACTAAACAGAACATAACCAATACCAAAACCTGACAAAGATGTTATAAAATAAAAAAGCCCACATATCAATATTATTCATGAATATTGATGCCAATATCCTAAATAAAAATTTATCTTATAGAACCCTATGACACAGGGAGGGGGAAAAATGGTGGAGGAGTAGGGGACCCTATTCCAACCAGTCCCAGAATTGAGCTGGATATCTACCAGGCCACTCTGAAGACCCATGAAATCAGCCTGAGATGTAAGAAGATAGATCTGGATCTCTACAAACAGAATATCACAGGCAGTTGGGTTTGAGGTATGAACTGGGGAGCTGTGATTTCACGGGCAGGTATCAGAGGATAAATGGTAGGGGGAGGGAGCTGAGCGGTGGGGATCCTACACGGCCTGTGAGTGACAGCCTTCCGCGCTGGGGACAGGGCACAGACTCGCAGACCTATAGTGTTGGGGAAAGGACTTTAGGGCAGCTGCCCTGATAGAAAGCGGGGTGGTGGGGCCATGTGTGTGAACTAGGGGTGGCTGGCAGTTTTAGAAGCACAAAGGGCAGAGACGAGTCCCCACCTGGAGGCGAGGACTGGGAGCCCTGCTGAGGGGCGCACAACCCAGGACGCTGCAGTTTATAGCAGCACAGACAGAAATGGAGATAGTGTGGCCTGGAGAGCTCACTGAAGAACAGGCTGCGATCCCTCTGCTCTGAGGCAGAGGGTTAGAAATGGTCTCTTCTGCTCGGACACTCAGAAGAGACGGGGAAAGCCGCCAGGAAAAGCCGCCAGAGAACAAAAGCCCCTCAAAACCGGCTTTCACTGAGCCCATCCCCTGCCACAGGGTGCAGGGCAACTCGGCCCAAACAGGGTTGCCTGAGTAACAGCATGGCAGGCCCCTCCCCCAGAAGACAGGCTGGGAAAGCAAGAGGCCAACAACCCTAACGTCCCTAGAAAACAGGTGCATCTTGCTTGGGTTGTGGTCAATAATTTGGACTCTATACATTCCCTCAACCACCCCTCAACAGAATGACTAGGAGGAGGAACCCCCAAAATAGGAAAGACTCAGAGATTATGACTTATGCCACAGATTAACAAATGGGTTCAGATATAACCGAGATGTCGGAGATGGAATTCAGGCTAGCAATTGTGAAGACAATAGCCTGAATGGAGAAATCAATTAATGGCAACATAGAGTCTCTAAGGGCAGAAATGAAAGCTGAATTGGCAGAACTTAAAAATGCTATCAATGAGATCCAATCTAATCTGGATAATCTAACAGCTAGGGTAAGTGAGGCAGATGAACGAATTAGTGACCTGGAAGACAATTAATAGATAAAAGGGGAAAAGAGAAGGCCAGGGAAAAACAGCTCAGAATCCATGAAAATAGAATCAGAGAAATAAGTGACACCATGACACGTTCCAATGTCAGAATTATTGGAATCCCTGAGGGGGTGGAGAGAGAGAGAGGACTAGAAGATATATTTGAGCAAATTGTAGCTGAGAACTTCCCTAATCTGGGGAATGAAACAAACATTCGTGTCCTAGAGGCAGAGAGGACCCCTCCCAAGATCAAGGAAAACAGGCCAACACCCTGGCATATAATAGTAAAACTCACAAATCTTAGAACCAAGGAAACCATCTTAAGGGCAGTTAGGGGGAAGAGATTCCTTACGTACAGAGGGAGGAACATCAGAATAACATCAGACCTATCCACAGAGACCTGGCAAGCCAGAAAGGCCTGGCAAGACATATTCAGGGTACTAAACGAGAAGAACATGAGCCAATAATACTTTATCCAGCAAGGCTTTCATTTAGAATGGATGGAGAGATGCAGAGCTTCCAAGACTGGCAGAAGCTGAAAGAATATGTGACCACTAAGCCAGCCCTGCAAGAAATATTAAGGGGGGTACTATAAAAGGAGAAAGGCCCCAAGAGTGACATACAACAGAAATTTACAGGGACAATATATAAAAACAAGGTCTTCACAGGGAACATGATGACAATAAATTCATATCTTTCAATAATCACTCTTAACGTGAATGGTCTAAATGCTCCCATAAAACGGCACAAGATTGCAGATTGGATAAAAAGACAGGACCCATCCATATGCTGTCTACAAGAGACTCATTTTGAACCTAAAGATACATCCAGACTGAAAGTGGAGGGATGGAGATCCATCTTCCATGCCAAAGGACCTCAAAAGAAAGCTGGGGTAGCAATTCTTATATCAGACAAATTAGATTTTGAACTAAAGATTGTAGTTAGAGACACAGAAGGACACTATATCATTCTTAAAGGGTCTATCCAACAAGAAGATCTAACAATTGTAAATATCTATGCCCCCAACATGGGAGCAGCCATCTACATAAGCCAACTGTTAACCAAAATAAAGAGTCATATTGATAACAATACATTAATTGTAGGAGACCTCAATACTCCACTCTCGCTCAGCAATAGACAGATCATCTAAGCAGAAAATCAACAAAGAAACAAGAACTTTGAATGACACAATGGACCAGATGGACCTCATAGATATATACAGTACATTCCACCCTAAAACAACAGAATACCCATTCTTCTCGAGCACACATGGAACTTTCTCCAGAATAGACCATATACTGGGTCACAAATCAGGTCTCAACTGATACCAAAAGATTGAGGTTATTCCCTGCATGTTCTCAGACCATAACTGGAACTCAATCACAAGAAAAAATTTGGCAGAAATTCAAACACTTGGAAGCTAAAGACCACTCTGCTCAAGAATGTTTGGGTCAACCAAGAAATCAAAGAACTTAAACAGCTCATGGAAGCAATGAGAATGAAAATACATTGGTCCAAAACCTATGGGATACTGCAAAGGCGGTCATAATGGGGAAATACACAGCCATTGAAGCCTCACTCAAAAAAATAGAAAAATCCCGAATTCACCAACTAACTCTACACCTTAAAGAACTAGAGAAAAAGCAACAAACAATGCCTAAGCCACACATTAGAAGAGAAATAATTAAGATTAGAGCAGAGACCAATGAATCAGAAACCAGAAACATAGTAGATTAGATCAACAAAACTAGAAGCTGGTTCTTTGAAAGAATTAATAAGATCGATAAACCACTGGCCAGACTTATCCAAAGAAAAGAGAAAGGACCCAAATTAATAAAATTATGAATGAAAGGGAATGCAGATTTTCTAGATCACAACTAAACCTAGGAAATAGAAACAATTATTAGAAATTATTATCAACAACTATATGCCAATAAACTGAGCAATCTGGATGAGATGGAGGCCTTCCTGGAAAGCTATAAACTCCCAAGACTGAAACAGGAAGAAATTGACAACCTGAATAGGCCAATAACCAGTAATGAGATTGAAGCAGTGTTCAAAAACCTCCCAAAAAACAAGAGTCCAGGGCCTGATGGATTCCCTGGGGAATTCTACCAAACATTCAAAGAAGAAATAGTACCCATTCTCCTGAAGCTGTTTCAAAAAATAGAAACAGAAGGAAAGCTTCCAGACTCATTCTATGAAGCCAGCATTACCTTAATCCCCAAACCAGGCAAAGAACCCATCAAAAAGGAGAATTTCAGACTGATATCCCTGATGAATATGGATTCCAAAATTCTCAACAAAATCCTAGCTAATAGGATCCAACAATACATTAAAAGGATCATCCACCTCGACCAAGGGGGATTTATCCCCAGGATGCAAGGGTGGTTCAACATTCGCAAATCAATCAATGTGATAGAACACATTAATAAGAGGAGCGAGAAGAACCATATGGTCCTCTCAATTGATGCAGAAAAAGCATTTGACAAAATACAGCATCCTTTCCCGATTAAGACTCTTCAGAGTATAGGGATAGAGGGAACATTCCTCAAGTTCATAAAATCCATCTCTGAAAAACCCACAGCAAATATCATCCTCAATGGGGAAAAGCTGAGAGCTTTTCCCTTAAGATCAGGAACACGTCAAGGATGTCCACTCTTGCCACTATTTTTCAACATAGTACTAGAAGTCCTAGCAAGAGCAATCAGACAACAAAAAGAAATAAAAGTATTCAAATTGGCAAAGAAGAAGTCAAACTCTCTCTTTTGACAGATGACATGATACTTTATGTGGAAAATCCAAAAGACTCCACCCCCAAATTCCTAGAACTCATACAGCAATTCAGTAATGTGGCAGGATACAAAATCAATGCACAGAAATCAGTTGCTTTCTTATACACTAACAATGCAACTGTAGAAAGAGAAATTAGAGAAACAATTCCATTTACTATAGCACCAGAAACCATAAGATACCTCGGAATAAACCTAACCAAAGAGGTAAAGGGTTTATACTCTAGGAACTACAGAACATTCATGAAAGAAATTGAAGAAGACACAAAAAGATGGAAAAGCATTCCATACTCAGGGATTGGAAGAATAAACATTGTTAAAATGTCTCTGCTATCCAGAGCAATCTATACCTTCATTGCCATCCTGATCAAAATTCCAATGAGATTTTTCAAAGCGTTGGACAAACAATCCTAAAATTTGTATGGAATCAGAAAAGACCCCGAATTGCCAAGGAAATATTGAAAAAGAAAAACAAAGCTGGGGGCATCACATTACCCGATTGCAAGCTATATTACAAAGCAGTGATCACCAAGACAGTATGGTACTGGCACAAAAACAGACATATAGACCAATGGAATAGAATAGAGAACCCAGATATGGACCCTCAACTCTATGGTCAAATAATCTTCGACAAAGCAGGAAAAAATATGCAATGGAAAAACAGTCTTTTCAATAAATGGTGCTGGGAATATTGGACAACCACATGCAGAAGAATGAAACTCGACCATTCTCTAACACCATACACAAAGATAAACTCAAAATGGATGAAAGACCTCAATATGACACAGGAATCCATCAAAATCCTAGAGGAGAACATAGGCAGTAACCTCTTTGACATCGGCCACAGCAACTTCTTTCAAGATACATCTCCAAAAGCTAGTGAAACAAAAGCAAAAATGAACTTTTGGGACTTCATCAAGATAAAAAGCTTCTGAACAGCAAGGAAACAGTCAACAAAACAAAGAAGCAACCCACAGAATGCGAGAAGATATTTGCAAATGACACTACAGATAAAGGGCTGGTATCCAAGATCTATAAAGAACTTCTCAAACTCAACACCCAAAAAACAAATAATCAAGGCAAAAAGTGGGCAAACATATGAAAAGACACTTCTCCAAAGAAGACATACCAATGGCTAACAGACATGAAAAAATGTTCATCATCATTATCCATCAGGGAAATCCAAATCAAAACCACATTGAGATACCACCTTACACCAGTTAGAATGACAAAAATGGACAGGGAAAGAAACAACAAATGTTGGAGAGGTTGTGGAGAAAGGGGAACCCTCTTACACTGTTGGTGGGAATGCAAGTTGGTACAGCCACTTTGGAAAACAGTGTGGAGATTCCTCAAAAATTTAAAAATAGAGCTACCCTATGGCCCAGCAATTGCACTACTCGGTATTTACCCCCAAGACACAGATGTAGTGAAAAGAAGGGCCATATGCACCCCAATGTTCATAGTAGCAATATCCGCAATAGCCAAACTGTGGTAAGAGCCGAGATGCCCTTCAACAGATGAATGGATAAAGAAGATGTGGTCCATATATACAATGGAATATTACTCAGCCATCAGAAAGGATGAATACCCAACTTTTACATCAACATGGATGGGACTGGAGGAGATTATGCTAAGTGAAATAAGTCAAGCAGAGAAAGTCAATTATCATATGGTTTCCCTTATTTGTGGAACATAAGTAATAGCATGGAGGACATTAGGAGAAGGAAGGGAAAAATGAAGGGGGGCAAATCGGAGGGAGAGATGAACCATGAGAGACTACAGACTCTGAGAAACAAACTGAGGGTTATAGAGGGGAGGGGGCTGGGGGGATGGGTTAGCCTGGTGATGGGTATTTAGGAGCCCACGTACTGCATGGAGCACTGGGTGTTATACGAAAACAATGAATCATGGATCACTACATCAAAAACCAATGATGTATGGTGACTAACATAACATAATAAATAAAATTTAAAAAAAACCACCCCCCCCACAAAAGGGAAAAAAAGAACCCTAGGACCCAGCAATTGCACTCCTGGGTAGTTACCTCAAAGATTCAAATGTAGTGATCCAAAGGGGCACCTGCACTCCAATGTTTATAGCAGCAATATCTACAATAGCTAAAGTATGGAAAGAGTCTAGAAGTCCATCAACAGATGAATGGATAAAGAAGATGTGAGATGTGCCAGTACCATACTGTCTTGATGATTACAGCTTTGTAATAGAGCTTGAAGTCCAGAATTGTGACGCCACCAGCTTTGCTTTTCTTTTTCAACATTCCTCTGGCTATGCGGGGTCTTTTCTGGTTCCATACAAATTTTAGGATTATTTGTTCCATTTCTTTGAAAAAAGTGGATGGTATTTTGATGGGGATTGCATTGAATGTGTAGATTGCTCTAGGTAGCATTGACATCTTCACAATATTTGTTCTTCCAATCCATGAGCATGGAACGTTTTTCCATTTCTTTGTGTCTTCCTCAATTTCTTTCATGAGTCTTTTATAGTTTTCTAAGTATAGATTCTTTGCTTCTTTGGTTAGATTTATTCCTATGTATCTTATGGTTTTGGGTGCAATTGTAAATGGGATCGACTCCTTAATTTCTCTTTCTTCTGTCTTGTTGTTGGTGTATAGGAATGCCACTGACTTCTGTGCATTGATTTTATATCCTGCCACTTGACTGAATTCCTGTATGAGTTCTAGCAGTTTTGGGGTGGAGTCTTTTGGGTTTTCCACATAAAGTATCATATCATCTGCAAAGAGTGAGAGTTTGACTTCTTCTTTGCTGATTTGGATGCCTTTTATTTCTTTTTGTTGTTTGATTGCTGAGGCTAGGACTTCTAGTACTGTGTTGAATAGCAGTGGTGATAGTGGACATCCCTGGCGTGTTCCTGACCTTAGGGAAAAGCTGTCAGTTTTCCCCCACAATGAGAGACTCTTAATCTCAGGAAACAAACTGAGGGTTGCTGGATTGGAAGGGGGTGGGAGGGATGGGGTGGCTAGGTGATGGACATTGGGAAGGGTATGTGCTATGGTGAGCGCTGTGAATTGTGTAAGACTGATGAATCACAGACCTGTTCCCCTGAAACAAATACTTCATATGTTAATTTAAAATGTTAGCTTATAGAATAAAGCAAGCACAAGTGGAGCTCATTCCCAGAATGCAATGGTGTTTCAGTATTAGAGAATCTATTAATATAATTCATAATATTAGCAGAATGAAGCCCAAATTCTTTGATATTACTAACCACGTCCTCCATGATATACTTCTGATTATTTCTGTAAACATAGTTTTTCCACTCAGTGTGTCATAGTTTGAGCTCCAACAATAATAAATGGCTTTATCACTTCTATTTCACACACACCACATGGTTTTTCATTACGATGTATTCTCTCATGCTGTTTCCCCTGCTCCCATCCACACTCATTTTTTTTTACAAATTGTTATTTTATTTTTTATGATTGACATAAAAAGCTGTACATATTTAATTTTTACAACTTGATGAGTTTGGGTATAAGTATATACTCGTGAAACTTTCACTACTATTAAGGCTTATAGACATATCTATCATGTCCTGAATTTTTCTTTTACTCAATTATTATTGTAATTATTATTGTAATTATTATTATTATTTTGTGTGTGTGTTTGTGTTGAAAACACTTAACATAAGATCTACTCTCTTAGCAAATTTTAAATATGCAATATTGTATTGTTAGCTATAGGTGTACTATATAGTAGCTCTCCAAAACTTATTTATCTTGCATAACGGAAATGTTATGCCATTTATTTATTACCACCCCATTTCCCTCTCCACCCAGCTTCTGGCAATAATATTCTACTCTCTGCTTCTATAGGTTTGACTATTTTAGATTTCTTATGTAAGGGAAATAATACAATATTTGTCTTTCTGTGTCTAGCCTATTTCACTTAGCATAATGTTCTCCAGATCCATCTGTGTTGTCACAAATGGCAGAATTTCTTTCCTTTTTAAGTCTGAATAATATTTCACTATATAATATACATTTTCTTTATCCATTCACCAGCAGATGGATATTTAGATTGTTTTCCTATCTTTGCTTGTTTTTTTTACATTTATTTTATTTTATTTTTAAGGTAGGTTCCATACCCAACATGGGGCTTGAACACACAGCCCTGAGATCAAGAGTCGCATATGCTACCAACTGAGCCAGCCAGGCACTCCACTACATGCACTCTTTAAGATAAGTTTCAGTTTAGGCGCCACCAACTCAAACATGGCTTTCCTGACTCTACATGAGGTATCTTTTTGCCCTGTTTCTTAGAATATTCTATGCATATCTCTAACATTTTATATGTATATATTACATGGCATTATAATGATATATTTATGTGAAGGTATCCTCAAAGAAACTGAGTGATCCTCAAGGCAGCCAATATTCTCCAAGATCCGTTGCACAATTAACTTGAATATTGAATGAATGAATGTCAGTGGAATGCAAATTCATTCCACGTGGAACTAAGTGCAAGTTCAGGATAAATTTTTCATTTCCTACCTGGTGGTTAATATGATAATATAATTAACAATACTTTTTTTTTAAAAGATTTTATTTATTTAATACAGAGAGAGACAGCGAGAGAGGGACCACAAGTAGGGGCAGTGGGAGAGGGAGAAGCAGGCTTCCTGCTGAGCAGGAGCCTGATGCGGGGCTCGATCCCAGGACCCTGAGATCATGACCTGAGCCGAAGGCAGATGCTTAACAACTGAGCCACCCAGGCGCCCCTAACAATATTTTTAAGGCCAACCATTCTTGACTTCTTGGGATCAATTTAGGTTGGTCATTGTGTATTAGTATTTTTACGTATTGCTTGACTCAATTAACTCTTTTTTTTAAAATTTAAAACACTACATAAGAAACTAATGATGTACTCTATGGTGACTAACATAACATAATAAAAAAATAACTTAAATTTATGTCAGTGAGAATGGCCTATTATTTTCCCTTTTCATATTGTCTTTTTCTGATTTAGATAGCAAGATTGTAATAACTTCACAGAATGAGTTAGGGAGTATTCACTATTTTATTTTCTGGAAAGTATTATTTAAGGTGGGCATAATCTGATCCTTGATATTTTGGTAGAAAATACCAGCAAAAAATTAGGGTGTGGCATTTTCTTTGTGGGAAGTGCCTCAATCCTTGCTTCAGTTTTATTGTTATTGGACTATTAGGACTGTATTTCTCTAACATGTTTTGGTAATCAATATGTGACTAGAACTTTGTTTGTCTAAGTTTTCATCTTTTGGCATGAAATTGTTCATAGTATTATCTTATTATACTTTTAATCTGTGCCATATCTGTAGTGATGACTGACTTTCTAATTATAGAATTATACTTTTTGCTTTCTATCTTTTGTTTGGATAAATTTTACCAAAGGATTGCCAATTTTATTAATCTTTCCAAAGAAGCAATCTTTGGTTTTGTATATTGTCTCTTTTTATCTCTGTTTTCTATTTCATGTATTATTGTTTTTATCCTTGTTACCGGCTTCCTTTATTATATTTTTCTCGTTGCTTATCCAAATTTCTTTTTTTAAAAAAAGATTTATTTGTTTATTTGAGAGACAGAGAGAGTGAGCAGAGGGAGGGGTAGAGGAAGAGGGAGACAAAGAGACTCCCCACTGAGAAGGGAGCCTGACTTGGGGCTTGATTCCAGGACCCTGAGATCATGACCTGAACTGAAATCAAGAGTCAGATGCTTAACCGACTGAGCTACCCAGGCACCCCTTTATCCAAATTTCTTAAGTTAGATGTTTAGGATATTAATTCTGAGGTAATTTAAGTAAATTAATTAATCTACTTAATTGATCTAATTTTTGAATAAAAACATATAAGGCAATCTCTTTCCTTCTGAGTACCAGTTCATCTACATCTAACAAATATTATATGAAGCATTTAATTACTACTTAGTTCTAAGTATTTTAAAACTTCCATTTTTATTCTTCTTTAATCTATGACTTAGAAACTTGTTTTGAAATTTCCAAATGTAAGGGAATTAAGCAACTTTTTCTAGGTTATTGACATCTAACTTCATTGTGTTTTAGTCTAGTAGCAATTATCTGAAATTTAACTTTCTTTACTCCTTAGTATAATCAATATTTGTAAATGTTCTATGTAGGTTTGAGAATAATTGATATTTTCTAATTATTGGGTGAAGAACTAAATTTGTGCCCATTAAATTAAGCTTGCTAATTGCATTTTACAAATCATTAATTATTGTTCTTTATCTGAATTATCTGTAATAATCAATTATCTCAATAATCAAGAAAAGTGATGCTAAAATCTTACCAGTATGATGTCAGGATTGTTCATTTGTCCTATATAATGATCAGTTTTTGCTTTATCCATTCGTAGTTAAATTTATTAGTTTTATAAAAGCTCAGCACTGTTTACTGTGCTGGTAAACTAAGTATTATATTATGCAGTAAACTTCTCTTTCACTAGTGATTTTTTTTCTTAAATACTTAGTTGCTTAATAGTAACGTAGATACGTTTCTTGGTTAGTATTTGCCTGGTATATCTTTTCCCACCATTTTACTTTCAAAGTATCCATGCCCTTATGCTTTAGGTATATGAATTGCTTTTTTGTTTGTTTGTTTAAAAGATTTATTTATTTATTTATTTATTTAAGATAGAGAGAGAGAGAGAGAGCAGGAGCAGGGGTGGAGAGGGGCAGAGGGAGAGGGAGAAATAAGCTCCTTGCTGAGCAGGGAGCCCCACACAGGGCTCCATCCCAGGACTCCGGGATCATGACCTGAGCTGAAGGCAGATGCTTAACTGACTGAGCCACCCAGGTGCTCCTAGGTATATGACTTGTATGTAGCAGCACGGATATGGGGTTTCTTGTCTTCATATATGATGTGAAAAATTCTTTCATTGACAATTTGGTCCATGTATATTTTTTTGTTCTTATTGATATATTTGAAAATGTTTACATAATCGCATATTTTTGGCTTCAGTTTGTTTAACTTTTCACATTTTCTTTTTTTCTACTGCAATGCATTTACTTATTAAATGCTTCTCTGTGTTTATCTTTTCCCTTATCCTATTTCTATTTTTTCCAGTTGTTTGGAAGTTGTAAGTTTATTACCATCATTTTAACCATTACCTTTATATTTTTCCACATTTATTTACCTTAACAAAATCTGACATTAAAAAAATCTTAATTCTTCTCTTAAACAATACATTTTAACTTTAATTATTTAGTCTCCAACTTACTCTTTTTGACTGATATTTTATTTCTGACCTTCTTGTAACTCCATAGAGTAATACTACATATTATCATTTATGAAGACATGATTGTATGTATTTGCACATATGATTACCATTTTATTTGCTTACCATTATTCTTGCACCACAAATGTTACTTCTAGAATAATTCTTATTCTTCCTGAAATATATCCTTTAGAAGCTCCTTTGCATCCTTTTAGTGGTAACTCTCTTTTAAAAAGCACTGGGTGGGGCGCCTGGGGGGCTCAGTCCTTAAGCGTCTGCCTTCGGCTCAGGTCATGATCCCAGGGTCCTGGGATTGAGTCCCACATCAGGCTCCTTGCTCAGCAGGAGGCCTGCTTCTTGCTCTCCCACTCCCCCTGCTTGTGTTCCTGCTCTCGCTATCTCTCTCTCTGTCAAATAAATAAATAAAATCTTTAAAAAAAAAAAGCACTGGGTGTTATACACAACTAATGAATCATTGAACACTACATCAAAAACTAATGATGTATACTATATTTTGGTTAATTGAATTAAAATAAATTAAAAAAAGAAAAAAACATCAATATATATACATTAAAAACAACATCAATTACACACAAAAAAAGTGATATTAGAAATATAAATCAGGGGGCACATGGGGTGGCTCAATTGGTTTGACGTCTGCCTTCACCTCAGGTCATGAGCCTGGGGTCCTGGGATGAGGTCCTGTGGTGGGTTCCCTGCTCAACAGGGAGTCTGCTTCTCCCTCTCCCTCTGCACCTCTCCATGCTCTCTCTTGTTATCTCTCTCAAATAAATAAATAAAATCTTTGTGTGTGTGTGTGTGTGTGTGTGTATAAATCAGGATCCATCACTGCTAAGCTTATATCATGACAGTGGATTCTCACTGAACTGTGGAAAAAATACTGAAGTAAAATCATGGTAAGAGGGTATGTGTGTAAGGAGAGAAGGACTCCTGACTCATCTGTTCTGGGTATCCATCCATCTTTGGTGGTGATATGATTGTTCATGATGCCAGATGGTGTCAACGAGTCACCTTCCGAAAGTTGATCTTGAATTTATGAGGACTAGATTGCACAAAGATAGCCACACTGTCTCACTGGGTTCTTCTTTGGAATGGAGAATCAGGGGCTGAGGTTGTGCCCAACTCAGGGGCCAGAACAAAACCTAGTGGACCTGGCAGGAAGTCAAATTTGCCTCCTGGGCCAATTTCACTCAGCAGCCAAGTTGACTGAGAGATGAGCTTGCAGCCAATGAGCTCCAGTTCATGTAGGTGGAGCTACACGTGTCTGTCTTTCTCTGTGGTGGAGGCAAGTGGAGAAAGAGCTGTGGCTAAGCAGGGCTCCCTAGGGGACTCCACTGGACCTCTCCAGGAGTAGAGCACTGATGAAGCCTGTGGCAAGCTGGCCTGAGTGGGTTCTGGCCATTGGCAAAATGGGTGGGCTCTGACTGAATCATTCATTTTTCTCTCCAAAGAGTTTTCTCTTCCTGCCACTGGCACGTGAGTGGCAGTGACTCGGCACTGTCTAATTACCTCTGCCCCGGGTGAACCCACATCCCAGGGGGCGAAGACTCAGGGACCCACCCCCCACCCCCAGGTCAGGGAAGGTCATTCGTTGGCATCATTCAAAGGAAGATGAGGCCATTTTAATAGGGTACTCTCATCTCTAGGTGAGTGTGGAAACTCTGTGACAGAAAGGAAAATAATTGCATTTTCTCCTAAAGCCGCTGGAAATAATTTCTACTTAAATGGTGAAAACAGGACTCTTTGCATCTCTGGGCATTTTACATTGCAGGCTGTAATGAGCGGGAAAATGTCTTCCATTAATAGCTAATCCTCTGAAGCTTCGTGCCTGGCAAGGTAAGTTGATGTGGCAAATTATCGTTGTCGAAGAGAGATTGAGCCAGGGACGGCATCCGTGCTTTGTCCACTGCATCACTTAGCTCTTGTTAGTGTAGCGGGAACACTGGCCTTTGTTTGTAACAGGACATTTTTTGAAAGAGTGGTGGTGACCAGGCACAGCCCCAGCCAGATGCAGGAAGTGAGGGGAGACATCGTGCCCCCACATCTCCCAGTTGCACCAGATTCTTTCAGCTGAATCCACCAGTGTCACCTCTATTAGCAGTCATGCTATCCTCCTCCCTCCCCTTTTGTCCCCTCACTTCTCTCTTTCCTGCCCCCAGCAACTCTCAAGACTCTCATAGATGTGGGATTAGTCTTTGTCCTGTAGTGAGCATGATCTTAGGGGTTTTCTCTCATGAGCAGGGTTTTGCTAGGGAGATGGCCTAAATGTGAGCGGGCAGGGAGAGATGGCAGAGGTAAATGGGTACTCAGTCCACCTGCCCAGAGTCCTGATGTTCCCTGGGACTGGTTCTGAGCACTTGCATCCTCTTACCTTTGCCCCTTTTTTCAGCTCTTTCTCTCTAGGGGGCTTGTTTTCCCTTTGTGGGTATATTTTTCCAGCACAGCCGGGTAAAGTTGGGGTGCCCTTTGAGCTAAAATGCCTTCATGATTCTTCTTTCTTTTATGAGTGTGAAGCCGCCCTTAACCTTCTCTTCGGCTCACATTCCATACATGTGAGGGGGTGTCCATACTTATAATGAACCTTTTATGACTTTTTGGATGTCCCTTTACTTGGGAAGTCCTATTGCACAAGCAATTCTGAACCTCCTTCATTTCAGATATTTAACCCTTTTATAAGTTTAGATCCATACATATGCTACCATATTTCCAACAGCTTTCA